>NC_143087.1:2942500-3245530 GCF_061535455.1 Colias philodice
CGGCGAAGACGGATGGGAAGCCATTTGAGCTTAGTGCGAAACTCGGAGACGTGATCGTATTTGCGCAAGCTAAACACAAATCTTATGCAGAAATTCTGAAGGCGCTCAAGGCAGTCTAGGTGGTATTCGAAGAGGTCAGGATAGCACGCATCAGCATAATCTATGATAGGTAAAAGGAGTGTTTGGACGAGCGCAATCTTAGTCGGTATCGGCAGAAAATTACGTAAGCGACGGAGCGAACCCGCAGCAGCAAAAACCTTTTTACGAACCTCCTTTATTTGACGATTCCAAGATAGACACGAATCAATCCAAATCCCCAGACACTTAATTTCGGTACTATACGGTATAGCAATCCCATCAACTATTACCCTAGGCAAAGTAGAAAAATCTATTTTGGATACAAAGTATTTCGTACCGCATATTATACTTTGCGTCTTTTTTGGGTTTACGTTTAGGCCATGACTATAACTCCAATCAACAATAGTGGATACGTCGTCGTTCATTTTAGCAATAGCATTCGGCAGGTCTTCAAGCGAAGTGTGACAGTAAATTTGAAAGTCGTCGGCATACATATGATAGAGAGAAGTGATGTTGAGGGATATTGAATTAATAAATAAACTAAAAAGAAGAGGAGAAAGCACACCGCCTTGCGGTTGTTCGTTGTTCGTGTTCGTTGTTCGTTGTTCGTTGTTCGTGTTCGTTGTTCGTTGTTCTTTGTTCGTTGTTCGTTGTTCGATGTTCGTTGTTCGTTGTTCGTTGTTCGTTGTTCGTTGTTCGTTGTACGTTGTTCGTTGTTCGTTGTTCGTTGTTCGTTGTTCGTTGTTCGTTGTTCGTTGTTCGTTGTTCGTTGTTCGTTGTTCGTTGTTCGTTGTTCGTTGTTCGTTGTACGTTGTTCGTTGTTCGTTGTTCGTTGTTCGTTGTTCGTTGTTCGTTGTTCGTTGTACGTTGTTCGTTGTTCGTTGTTCGTTGTTCGTTGTTCGTTGTTCGTTGTTCGTTGTTCGTTGTTCGTTGTTCGTTGTTCGTTGTTCGTTGTTCGTTGTTCGTTGTTCGTGTTCGTGTTCGTGTTCGTGTTCGTGTTCGTGTTCGTGTTCGTGTTCTTGTTCGTGTTCGTGTTCGTGTTCGTGTTCGTGTTCGTGTTCGTGTTCGTGTTCGTGTTCTTGTACGTGTTCGTGTTCGTGATTTTGAATTTGAGTTTCGCATTTATAATATTAGGTATGGATGTATCCTAAACTCTAACTACACTTCAACTTTACCAAGTATCAATGACAATAATATATTACTCGGTAAAGATGTATGTCTATTTATCATCTGTTGCGGAAAAGGTAAATCAAAATAATTAAATACTCATTTTTTTAAATTACTAGCTTTCCGCCCGCGGCTTCGCCCGCGTTTTCAAAGATAAAACCGCATAGTTCCCGTTCCCGTGGGATTTCCGGGATAAAACCTATCCTATGTGTTAATCCAAGTTACCCTCTATATGTGTGCTAAAATTCATTGTAATCGGTTCAGTAGTTTTTGCGTGAAAGAGTAACAAACATCCATACAAACTTTCACATTTATAATATTAATAGGATGCATACGACGCTAAGGATTTTTTCAATATCAGAATAAAATGAGTCAAATATATTATGTAGATCTTAAAAGTTATAGCTATAGTCAGCTCAGGATAGATCGGGAAAGAACTTCAAAACGGTAATATAATTCCCTTTTCTGTTAAAGAAATTGTATATTCTGAAGGCGTTAGACCACCGCAACGTCGTTACAAAGTCAATTAAACTTAGGAAAAAATATAGTAGACACTTTCCGGAAGTTCTTTAGAGAAACAGGCTTAGGGGTGTTCAAAGGAAAATGGGGTGAAATTAAATTATCTATGAACATTAAAATACTTCTGAAGGTAATGCAATGAGATCGGTATTTTCAATTATAGAATATTTTGTTTTTTTGAACAATTTAAATGATTTATTGAATGTCGAGAATAATATTTTATATTATTAAATAATAATAATAATCTATATATATGTCACGGCTAAAGGTAGGTGAGAACATAAACTTAAGATTAGCCGGCTAAACTTAGGTTTATTTTCGACGAGGTGTTAATGTTAGTTTGTTCTATCTTTAGCCGGCTAAACTTAAGTGTAACCGCAGGCCCGTGGCTAAAAATGTCGGGGTGGGTAGATTTGGTTAGCGCCGGGCCGGTGGAGGGCTTGAGGGGCCCGCACAGTGCCAGAAAACACTCGCCCTGTTCCTTACATGTATTATAGTAACCAAATCTACCCACCCCGACTCAGGGCAGAAAGCTGGTGGCTAGGTTAGGTTAGGTTAGAACTCTTAAGACCCGCACGAGCCGAGCGAGCGCAGCGAGCGTGCTGCGGCAGCAGCCGGCGAAGTGCCAGAAAACACTCGCCCTGTTCCTTACATGTATTATAGTAACCAAATCTACCCACCCCGACATTTTTAGCCACGGGCCTGCGGTTACACTTAAGTTTAGCCGGCTAAAGATAGAACAAACTAACATTAACACCTCGTCGAAAATAAACCTAAGTTTAGCCGGCTAATCTTAAGTTTATGTTCTCACCTACCTTTAGCCGTAACATATATAAAAATGAATTGCTGTTCGTTAGTCTCGCTTAAACTCGAGAACGGCTGAACGGATTTATCTTATCTTGGTCTTGAATTATTCGTGGAGGTCTAGGGAAGGTTTAAAAGGTGAGAAAAATTCGAATAATTGCGAGTAAGATAGGTATAGTAAGACGACAATTCCATTTTCCCATATAAAAGTTGACCACATACTTTCTGTCAAACATTTGACGGTATTTGTACTCTCAGTTCCACTCGAATTGAAGAACGCATTAAAACAAGACTTTTGAATCGACAACATACATCGTGTATTTAAATTTGAAAATATAAATATAATTTTGATTTTCGTACTGTATGTCAATCATTAGTTGTCAATCCTGTCAAATACGGAAAATATTGTTTGACATTCATGGGTTCAAAAATGTATTTTGTGTAAAATAATTAAAAAGTAAAAAGGGTGAATAAACTATTGTCTGTATTTTTTTAAATCAATTATTGAAAAGTGCAATTATTATACAAATATACATTAAAATTCCTCAGTTATTTGTATTTACGCGTGCTTTCAGAAATTGATAAGGTATTTTCGGTGAGGAAACTAACCAAGAAGGATAGTTCGATTAATTATTTAAAAAAAAATCTATAAAAATGGAAAAATTCTGACAATTATTTGTCGCGATTTCGTCGACTGCTTCAACAATGTTGCGTTGAAATAATATTTTAACGTTAAAATTGAAACGGAGGCCCTGACTCATTCGGTTAAGTTGCGTTTTGAAGATTACATCCATTTACGCGATGCAATTAGCACAGAGAAGAAGATGCAGAAAATGTTGGGCGTTGATTATTTTACCGGCGGCATACACAGGTAGAATAGCCCAAGTGAATATGTGCAAGATGCAATGACATAATAATATGTTCGTTATTATGGTCGGCCAGATCTATTCATTACATTTATATGTAATCCGAAATGGATGGAAATTATTCAACTGTTGCTTCCCGGACGGACGGATCAAGTGATCGGCACGACATCACCACACGTGTTTTCAACTAAAAAATCCGATCACTGATGAGTTACATTAAAGGAAGACATCTTTGGGATAATTCAATGGATGTATTCAATCGAATGACGAAAATCTGGCTTGCAGCATGCACACATTTTAATTTGGTTATTCAAAAGAATAAAATATATGAGTGTGCGGGGATTGCTAATCCTGAAACCGATCCAGACCGACATGTCGTTGTTATCACGAATATGATTCATGGACCGTGTGAAACCATCAACCAACAAACACCATGCATAGTTGACAGCGAGTGTACCAAAAGGTATCCACGAAAATTGATGGCAGAGACCATCACAGGCAACTTTGGTTACTCACTGTCTCAGCGTCGATCGCCCAATGATAATGGTAGAATTATTATCACTACTAAAGTGAAACGAAACGATGGCGTGGTCGATAACAGTTAAAGAATGATGCTGCACAACTTATTAAAATTCAATCATTTTTCTCTGAGACGTGTTTGAAGTAATAAATTAAAATACTATTACATATCAATCCATATAAATATTTATTTTGTATCATTGTATTACTTAATCAAAGCCTAAATTAGTTCAGCTAAAAGGTAACACAACATTCATTGACAGGGCGGTACAAAGTTCGCCGGGACAGCGCCGGGACATACATACACTAGATTTCCGCCCGCGGCTTCGCCCGCGTTTTCAAAGGAAAACCCGCATAGTTCCCGTTCCCGTGGGATTTCCGGGATAAAACCTATCCTATGTGTTAATCCAAGTACCCTCTATATGTGTGGTAAATTTCATTGTAATCGGTTCAGTAGTTTTTACGTGAAAGAGTAACAAACATCCATACATCCATACAAACTTTCGCCTTTATAATAGTACTAGCTTTGCGCCCGCGGCTTTGCCCGCGTTTTCAAAGAAAAACCCGCAATGTTCCCGTTCTTGGGGATTTCCGGGATAATACCTATCCTTAAAATCCTTTCTTAGGGGACGCCTATACGTTATGACATCTACCTGCATGCCAAATTTCAGCCCGATACGTCCAGTGGTTTGGGCTGTGCGTTGATAGATCACTATATCAGTCACCTTTGAGTTTTATATATATATGTTATAGGCAAACTCCGAAGCTCCGGCGCTCCTAGGTTGGACTGGTCAATCCTCAGGTCAGACTGAATGACTTAGTCAAAGCCCAAACAAATGTAAATTTTCGGCCTTTGACTAAACAATTTTCGTCAAACCTGGGAGAGACTAATTTGGTCAGGCAAACGTCAAAACACAATTTTATTAAATCGGGGTTTGACGAGTCAAACTCCGATATAGGTATGAAGTGTCTTATCTTCGTATATTTGGAAGCATTTTATCATTTAAGCAGCTTTCAAGTCTTAAGAACCGCTTAACTCTGCCAGTTCTGACACCTGATTGGTCAGCTTACGTGATTTTCACTTTTATATTTGAGATGCTTTGAGAGAATGCCGTGTGGCATTAGGCCCGCCTTTTGTACGATGTGCAATAAAGTATAAAATAAATAAATAAATGCTTTGGAATACACGGAGGTTAGTTTGTATAAGATTAAGTATAAAAAAATAACATTTTTAAAATTTTGATGTTTATTGTTTTAATAATTTCTTAAGTAATTAAAATGAAAAATTAATCATTTTTCTGACATGGTGAGGCATTAACTTTAATGTTAATTGTTTTAATAATTTCTTAGGTAATTAAAGTGACAAATTAATCATTTTTCTGACATGGTGAGGCATTAATGAAAAATGCGTCGACGACCCATTCCTAGTCGGAACACCGCGGTCCGCGAGAGACATTATGAACCTGTTTAAACATGTTCAGATCAACGTTTGACCGAGAATTGCAGTCGCTTCTAGGATTGACTAGGCCAAAACCGAAACAGAATAATTTACTTTCGACGTTTGACTGAAAAGTTAGGAGCTCCTGGGTTTGACTAAAAATACTTCAGGCAAAGGGCGAAATTGAAATGTATTTCGGGGATTGCCTGATGGCTTTGGCCAAACCTAGGATAAACCAGTCCTTCCGCGAAGAGACTGTGTATCGGACTTTGACTATAACATATATAGATAACTAGAGGTCCGCCCCGGCTTCGCCTGTGGTACATATTTCGCAATAAAAGGTAGTCTATGTCCTTTCCCGGGTATCAAAATATCTCCATACCAAATTTCATGCAAATTGGTTCAGTAGTTTAGGCGTGATTGAGTAACAGACAGACAGACAGAGTTACTTTCGCATTTATAATATTAGTATGGATGTATAAAGATGGTTTATAATTTGTAGGGTCAATCGTGGCTTTGCTAGGGTTAAGGTTAGGTATGAACTGAGAGATATAATAATTTTGTCGTGGACAACGGGCACAATATCAAATTAGATTTTGTGTACATATGTTTTATTCGATTTAAACTGAAAAGCTTTACAATAACAAGTTAAAAGATGTCTACTGTCAACATTTCATGCTTTACTTGCGTTGGGGATATTACAATTACTTTAAAAGTTATCAGCTTGAAAACTATTTGATATTTTACACTATATCTGTAACAACGAAAACTTCCACTTCCGTCTTCTAATGAAAACATTATCCAATTATCAACATTTTTATTTCTTTATCAATTTACACATATATATCTAATTATACCTGTATCTATTCGGTACCCAGACCTCTAATTATACCTGTATCTATACCTGTACACCCATTTATCTATATATCGTATCTATTCCTTGCCTTTACACATATTTATTTATCTATCGTGTCTATTCCTTACCCATACATATATTTTTACTTAGCTTTTGCTTTTGACTGACCGGTTGGCTTGGTTGGTATTGGCCCTGCCTTCCAAGCCAGAGGTTGTGGGTTCGATTCCCACCCAGGTCAAATATTGGTGTGACGAACATAGATGTTTGCTCTGTGTCTGGGTGTTATTTATATATAAGTATTTATTTAAAAATTATATATGTATGTTTATCAGCCATCTGGTTTCCATAACACAAGTGAAAGCTAGCAAAGGATCAGATCGTGCCGTGTGTGAAAATTGTCCTGGAATATTTATTTACTAGAGGTCCGCCCCGGCTTCGCCCGTGGCACATATTTCGCAATAAAAGGTAGCCTATGTCCTTTCTCGGGTATCCAAATATCTCCATACCAAATTTCATGCAAATTGGTTCAGTAGTTTAGGCGTGATTGAGTAACAGACAGACAGACAGAGTTACTTTCGCATTTATAATATTAGTATGGATTAAGAAATAAGAAGATATATATATATATATATATATATATATATATAAAATAAAACACCAAATTAAAAGTCATATAATTATTTAATAAATAGTCTCTTCAAGATTGTAAATAGATTGACAGGATCATTGTATTATGGATTCGTGGCTGCATATGTTATTATGATTTGGTTCGTAAATTTTCGTGTTATTAACTTTTAAGATTAAAAAAACAATTGAATAAATTATTGTTCGTTTTGTTAAACTTAATTTATTTATACACTTTTATTAAGAACCAATGGGTCGTAAGTAATTTTGTCCAATGATATCAGCGGGGAGATGACAGTCTTTCCATGGCACTGAATGGATTGTGAATGGACCGGGTCCTTTTAGCGTTACTGAAAAATAAAAGAAAATTAATGAGAATTAAAAAACTAGTCTTAAGTAAGATAACTGCAATTTTATGTTTGGTTGTGTTATTAATATAAACCGTTTGTCGGAAATAATTCGTGTTCAGAAGATTTTCAAGTTTAGGTGGACAGTTCTTGAAGAAATAACAGAATCTGTTAAACTGTACATCAACATTTTTGAAGTGAAAACTTCTTTAGCGGCGTTGGGTATAAAATCTTAAACTCGCGTCAGGACACGTGGCCTGATCGAAAAAACGTAAGACGGCCATTTTTAGCCCTTATATTCCATGCGTAAGACGGATACCATTCCAAAATATCAAACATACTGAACGTTAATAATCAAGTTTTCACTTCTGCCGGCACTCCCGGAGTGCAACCCGTCTTTTTTTTCTTAATTGTAGATAATTTATTTTCGAATTGAAATAAAGATGCTTGTCTTAAATTTTTTTTCGGTAAAACATCTAACGTTATGTTTTAAATATGTATTACTATAAAAATAATAAAAACAGCTTACCCGTCATCCCCGGTATGAGAGTAATGTTGTACTTTCCATTGAACATAGTGAGGGGCCACGCGTCATCTACTGACGTGACGGTTAGTGTTGTGCCTGCTACCTTAATATCTAGAGTCAGGCTCGCGCCTAGATATTTAATTCCTGGAAAAAATTGTAATTTATGAATATTCAGATAAAAAGAGGGTCTAGATTGTAGACACTGTTTTTGTTCATCTACACTCTAGACTTTATACATTTTGAGAGCCAAATAACTTGGCTATGTAGTAAAACGTATACCAGGTTATTTTAATTAGCATCGAGGCAAAAGTGAAGACGTACTAGTTAATGATAATTGTAAATTAAATCGTTGTTTGTCATCCGGAAAGTCAAAATTGACATAGTAAAAACACGATAATTCCAGTAGCTTCCAAATGCGAGGGGATCAGCAGCCAGTGTACCTTACTCCGGGTATGTGTACAGTGTAACTGCCTCTAGGTCCTCTGTCCGTGGATGTGTTTGTGTATGTGTGTGCGTGCGTGCGTGTATTTGCGAGTGTGTTTGTGTGTGTAATCGCGCGTGATAGGTGCGCGTGCGTATGTGTGTGTTTTTATGTGTGTGCGCGCGTGTGTGTGTGCGTTTGTGTGTGTCACCACTCACCCCTCACAGTGAAGCCGGTGGCTTCGGGCGGCAGCTGCGGCGCGGCTATCACCAGCCGGTCGAGCCGCGCGCTGAGTCCCGCGAACCCGAACACGAGCGCTTGCAGCATGCCGCCCATACCTGTGAGGAAGTTTACTGCGCCTACTGATGGACGGCGGAGCTCACTCCATATCTGGTAGTTTTAATAAATAAATTTGTTGTGTTTGGTCAATTTAATTAATTCTATTGCTACACAGCAAACAAAAAGCACGAAAAATGTCACTAATTATTGTATTTTTTGTATTATACATAACACATTTCAGCAAAGAAACGAATCTAAAATAGCTTCACTAATCATTCCGTCTTTTCTCACACGCTATAATATCTGTCTTTAGTCACACTTATGAATTCGAAATGTATTTTTACATTTTTAGTAGGTATGATCCGCCATTTTAGAATCGTTTCTTTATTGAAATGTGTTAAAATACAAATAATGCCAAAAATTAATAATTGTAAGGCAAAATATCATTTTAATTATTTATTATTTATTTTAACTATTTGAAGGTACAGAATGTGGTCTCGGTGAAGTAACGGCATGGCTTGAAGATAGCCTCTCAAGTCTTAACTGCGCTAAAACTAATTACCTCTGCTTCAGCAAAACTTCCGCTTTAGAACCAGTAAATAAGTCGCTCAAATTACATGTGTTTCCCTGCAATCGTAGTTCTCATAGTTTCCAATCGCAATGCATGTGTCCATCCATAAGCAGGGCTACGCAGATTAAGTATTTAGGAATAATTCTCGATGACAAGCTCAATTGGAAGCTCCAAATAGCGCACGTGTCAATGAGAATCCGGCGGTTGCTGTTTATTTTTAAGACATTGAGGACTTTTGCTAACTTCAACCTAATTTTGCAGATTTATAAGGCCTTAGGTGAATCTCTATTATTCTACTGTTTAACTGCTTGGGGTGGAGCTGCAAAAAGCCATTTCATAGAAATTGAACGAGCTCAGAGGGCCTTGCTGAAAGTAGCCATCAAAGAATCGTTTCGCTACCCAACCGCCCTCTTGTATGAGAGGACTATGGTACTTAGTGCTAGGAAATTGTTTATTTATAAATGTATTAGACGTTTCCATCGACAATGCTCATTTAACAGCATCAAGAAATTCAACAGGAGAATAGTCGTCCCTGTACCGATGGCTAAGAGTAAATTTGCTAACAGACAGTATAAACATTTGGCTCCTAAAATGTACAATGCCCTTAATAATTACCAGAATGTAACTAGGTGTACAAATTACCAAATAAAATCTAAAATTAAAAACTGGCTCTCTACTTTTGATTATTTAAATACTGAACGTTTACTCTATTAACTAGGACAGTTCTTTTCTCTAATAAAGTCATTCACACACTACACTCCAACACTACACTCTCATACAACACTCTCACACCTACACACCATAATTATCATGTTTTACGTCCACACACTAGGGTTAACCGAGTGGATTATAAACTATTTTTATTTTTTATTATTTTATTATTTTTTTTATTTTTTTAATGCATGCATAATTATTAAATAGGTAATTAATTAATAATAATGTATAATGAACAAATGTTGAAATGTAACAAATAATATTATAATAAATTATGTCTAAAGCTGAATAAATTCGTGTACATACGCCATTGTAACAGTGTAATATAAATTAGTGTGAACACAGGCTCCTGAAAAACAGTTTACAACTATATTAGGAGCCTGGGTCATTAAATTTTTGTAAGATATATCTAATGGTGCAAATAAATGATTTATTTATTTAAAATTTTTTTTTTTCAATTTTTCCTTCTTTTTCCAATATTTCCCCATCAACTCACCTTAAAAGGCTCCCGCACATACGCATCATAACTTCTATTGAACAGCTTCGCGGCGCTGAGATTGTCACCGACCTGCAGCTGCCCTATCGCGTGCATGGACCACGTCATCGCGGGCCCGTTGGGGCGAGTTACACTCTCGTAGTATGAGAGATCGTTCGCTCTTGTTGATCTGGTGTTAAAGTATATTTTTTTTTTTATATATTAACATTATTCTAGAGGCAGAACAGTGAACCAGCAATTTAGTACTGGATTTTTTGTGTTACGCGTGGTGGTAAGAGATCTCCATCGTCCTCCGATATAATTCCAAATAATAATAATCATCTTTGCTATTGTAAATTTACTGGTGACCCTGGCTCTGAAATCACTGATTACTAATAATTAGTCTTTTTTCTCCAGTAAATGAATTTTAATGCAGAATATTTTCAATTGTACCATAATTATTACCATTCAAAAAATATCCACGTAGAAGTTTCGTTTAAAATAGCATGACCTACATAAAAAATGGGCCACTCGCATATTTCTAAACAAAATACACTAATGGCTTATTCAGTGCCAATTTAAAGAGTCCTTTTCAATTGCCACTATTGTAGAAAAGGGTTAAGTGCCTTTTTAGACCCAATAGAAGGCCATTAAAGAGGCGTAAATTATACAGTTAAAAGTTAAATGCTTGCATCATATCTCATTGTAAGGACATAGTCATTGAGGACTAGAAAGATTTTCTTGATTAAATTGATATCTACTAGCTAAAACATGCAACTTCATCTGCTCTCAAAAGGATATTTTTTTCTATTTTTCCAACATTTTTTGTGACTGCTCCCTCCACTATAATATTCGCGGGTTAGCATTAGCAGAGGTAAGAGGTCTAATTGAATATTATATTATTACGTTCAATGTTCATAGATGGTGGTAATAGCTTATCGTCAGTCAAACCCCCAGCTTATTTGCCCGCTCTATCATAGGCATTATAAAAAAAATTATTATTTTTGTTTATTTAATAACAATTAAACCACATCGAATCAGACCCTGAAAAATGAAAGGGTTCTATTCCTGAGCATACTCAAGCGTAAGAGAAAAAAAAGACTCGATTAGTAAAGTATTTCGGTCGCTATCGTGTTAACAAGAAAATCCTCCGCACATACAGACACACGGACGTCCAAGACAGAACTTTTTTAAACTGTTTTTTAACTAGTTTAAATAACAAAAATGACATCAAAAATATCATGAATGTTAAAAATAGTGTTTTTTCTTAATATGTGTGTGTATGTATTATCTTACAAGTGCAATGTATGATACATAAAGACATTTTAAGTTTGAAAAATCAGATGTTTTGCGCGAAGTGACAGTAGTACCCACCTCAACGCTTCGCTTATGAGGCGTGCAAAAATAATGGTTTTAAACTATTTATCAAAATACAAATAGAGTCTTACGCCGCGTCGTCTATCTGCCTATCCGAGGTCCGCGATAAACTCAAAACTAGATAGTAAGGTTTGAGTAAGTATATAATTTATTAAGTTATAGACATCGCAAGCGAAGCCACTGATGGAAAGCTAGGTACCTTTTTTTTTTTTTTTTTTTATAGTGGGGAAATCTTCTTAGATACCCCCGGCTCCCGGGGATGGAGCCGTGGTTATGTCGGATTCCTACCGACTAAAACCCCACTCTGTTCCATCGCGCTGCTTTGGACGGAACTGCGGGAACGGTTACGACTCTACCGCGTGTCCCGCCCAGCAGATGCCCGTTTCCAGGCCCACCACTAGAACCCCCCTCGCTGGTGGCTGCTGGAACGAAGGCTTACGCCACCAACGCGCAGACAATGGATTTTTCCCCGCTCCATCATCCGCGTTCCCCCGAACATCCCGTGTGAAATACACGTCGGGGGACCCTCCGACGCACTTTTATAGAGATTACCTCGCAGCCCCCACCTCACCAGAGGTGGCGGCCCTCGGTCCGGCCCCACGGACCGGATTACGAGTTGGCAGACGGCCGTTTTACAGCGGCCGCCGCCCCATACCTCTCTGCAGGAGTCTCCGCGCGTCATCACAATGACGCGTCGGGATCCCGCCCTCCGCTGCACGGCGTGGCTTGCTAAACCAGTGAGCCCGCCGCGCCGCGACCACTGGCCGCCATCCACCGCCGCATAAAAGCCGGCTCCTCTCTGGCCCACAAACAGGACCTCTGCCGTCGGGTCAGTCGAGGCTTTCCAACCCCAACTGCCGTTCAGCGCCACCTTTGCCTAGTGGACACGGGGTCCGCCAAGCCACGACCTCTGGCCGCCATCCCACGCCGCACACAGCGGCCGCTGGGCCACACCTAGCCCTGGCCGTCGGGCCGGTCGAATCTCCCCGACTCTAAACCAGCCGTTCAGCCCCTCGCTGGTCCAATTTCGCTTCACTCAGAGGGCCATAACTCTGAGCTACTGAGCCCCTCCGCCGCGACAAGGCCTGGACCGTTGGGGGGAAAGCTAGGTACCTAAGGTATAAGAACTTAAGAAAAACCTATGTTATTCGATAACAAAGTAAGTTTTTATTGATAAAAGACTTTCTTTATTATTTTATAGAATAGCAATCAAACTCAAACTCAAACATTTATTTATTCAATTAGACTACTTTTAGTAGCACTTTCGAATCGTCATTACATAAGTATTTTTAACATTTACCACCGATTCGGAAAGCAGTATCTATGGAGAAGAACCGGCAAGAAACTCCATAGTTGCTCTTTTAAAATCATATTGTCAATATTACATAATCTGTAACTTAAATCTAACTACATAATATATCATAATATGCCAAAGAACTGTCCTGTGGTTCTTACGCGACAACCCTCCATGGATTTTCATCTTCCATATATTCCTTAATGCTATAATAGGCTCTCTGAACTAATATATTTTTTACATAAGTTTTAAATTTAGCACTACCAAACTCTTTAATATTATGAGGAATTCTATTGTAAAAGCGTATACCTTGACCCATAAATGAATTTTTAACTTTAGCTAATCGGAAAAATGGCATTTCAATTCTATTTCTGTTCCTTGTGCCATAACAGTGTCTATCTCCTACTCTTGTGTGTACGTCGGCATTTTTGTGTACATGCAAAATATTATTAAATATATACTGTGATGGTACAGTAAGGATACCAGTATCCTTAAAGAGATCTCTTAGTGAGTCCCGAGCACGTAAATTATATATAGAGCGAATGGCTCTTTTCTGTAAGATAAATATAGTTTCTATATCTGCTGCCCTGCCCCATAGTAGAATTCCATAGGACATAATACTATGAAAGTAGCTGAAATAAACCAATCTAGCTGTATCTTCATCGGTGAGATGCCTTACCTTTCGGACTGCATATGCTGCTGAACTGAGCTTACCTGCAGCGGTGTTGACATGGGCTCCCCACTGTAGTTTCTCGTCCAATGTTAACCCAAGAAATACAGTCGATTCTGTAGGGTGTAATACCTCCCCGTTCAAGGTAATATTTCTGCTCAACTTTTTAACGTTAGGTAGTAAAAATTCAACACAAGTTGTTTTTTTGGCATTTAATAATAAATTATTAGCAGTAAACCAGTCGGATATGTGTAAAAGAGTACTGTTCACTTCGTCAACATTTGGGTCATGCCTATGCAATGACAAACAAACTCACAAATAATCACAAATTTATAAAATTAGCCTACTTATATTGTTAAAATAAAATAAAAATCTTCAATAACTACATGAAAAAATATATAATTAATCGTTAACGCATAATTACCTGTTATACGTTTAAGTTGATAGATGGAACCAGTTTCGGTCTATTTGATCAAACACAATATTCCAAATTCAAAAGCAATATTATTTGATTTTCAAATTCTTTTATTATCCAAATACAAGTTTTGTAGCTTAGCAACAACCTTCTTGATAGATTTAGGGCTGATTTTTCAATGCTTGGATAAAACTTATCCGTCCAATAAAGTATTACACGATAATATTAAAATGTCACGTAAACCGTCAAATACGGGCAATTAGAATACGTTTTTAAAATGGTAGTTTTATACATTATTCGACGAATAAATTTTATCCAAGCATTGAAAAATCAACCCTAAAACTACTGAAATTTATACAATGTTGTTTGCAGTTCTATTTTTAAAATTAAAATGTTCTTCAAACGTTGTAGGTATATGCAATATCTAGGGAGCGGGTATCCCAATAGTACGGCATCAGCCTATTTGATCAAAATAATATCTCCTCGCGTATAGCCCACTAACTACGGGTGGTTCTTTGTTGTGGTATTTTTTAAATAATTCATTGTTGCATGAAGACATTCGAAATTCAAATCTAGCCGCGTTCGAAATTCAACACCGCCAATTCCAAATCCGACTAGCCGAAAACGCATACGAAATTTAAAATTCGCCCATTCGAAATTCGTTCGAAATTCAAAATTTACCATTCGAAATTACAAATTCGAAATTCAAAACTCACATATTCATAGGATATTGGAGCGGGTATCCCAATAGCACGGCATCAGCCTGTTTGATCATTTCCCCTCGCGTATATCCCGCGAACTGTGGATGGTAGTCTAATACTTCGTCGTAAGGTAGTGCTAGACTCCAGGCTATGTCTGCCCAACGGTCTGGTTCTTTGGATATATAGTAGGACTTGCAGAGGCAGGCTACGTATCTGGAAGGATAGAAAATCGAAATTATTGGAATCTTTCTTTTTCTCAGAAGCTTATTAACTGGAAGGCTTATTAAAATGGTGTAAGTGTACAGAAAGTAAGAAAATTATACCCTCAATAAATATCAGTTGTATTTCAAGTTCCAAAGTTATTAGAATATTAATAATGTAGAATTATTCTATTTATGTAAGTATTGATAAAAATTAAACATAAATCAAACTAAGATTATAGGAATTAAGTAGTGTCTTACTGTGCTAAATAAAGGGAGTATCCAGCGACGACATTGGTGAAAACAGAGTTGGTCACATTGCTGTGGTCTTCATCAGGTCCCATCACATCTGGCAAAAATATTAAGGATTATTTCACTTTTTATAAAAAAAAAGGAATTGGTAAGATAATATGCTCAGATTATAAAATCACATTATTGCTAATAGGACCGATACATAGGTTACTCTGAAACAATTAAATAATTTCTTTTACCTACTCTTTCGATTCGCAAAGTTTCAATCCGGAATTTTCTGACTTATTCTTTATACTTTCAGAATTTTATGTATGGATAAAATTAATAAAAAAGTTTAACATACTTGAAATATCATAAAGACCAGTGGTGTAGTTGATGACGGCGCGCGACGCCCAGAAGTCAGCGATGTTGGTGACGATCGAACAACCACCGTGCTGAAATATATAAATGGTGTTTTATTTTCATTTTGGTATATAAATTTCATAGATTTCCTAGAAGAAAGCATTTAAATGCTATAAGACTAATTATGTATCAGATTTTATATTGTTTCAAACTTTTGAATTTATCCTGTTTTTTACCAATTAATGCCTGCGTCATGGCTTTTCTTCAATGCCACAAGGCGTCGTGACCGTTTCAATTCTTTCAATTAGAACCACGACACGAATATCGCTATGTGCTTTTTCTGATGTCACAACGCGTCGTGATCGCTGTTATTAGAGGCGAAAATATGAAATTCGCTAGATAATATTATATTTTTGGATATTTTTGAAGTGTAACTTCTTTGGGCGCGTAAGAGTAAAATTTCAAGGTCGCATCATGGCTATACCGTCACGTCATGGAGTAAGGCGACGATTTTGGTATCTTTGAATCTTGCCAAAGAAGTTTCACTTCTGACAAGAGTGTTCGCTCATTTTTTTAAGTACCTATCTTCGTCACTTGTAAAGCACAACAAACACATTCCCAATTCCCATCTCCCATTGCCATAGCAACCGACCCACCTTCAGCCACTCCTCGTCTCTAGTGAGCGCGAGGTACTGTCTCGCCGCGAACGCGATGCAGCCCGATATGTGCTGCTCAAACTCGGCCACTTCGGGACAACATGGCTGCGTCACTTCTGACCCGGTGTACGCACTTTCCCAGGGAAATCTGAAGATGTTTTTCAAAAAGGTAATCGAAAAAAGGCTATTATGTAATGAACCTCAAGGATTCAGTTACTTCTGGCCTAGTATACGTGTATTTCAGCAGAAAACTGATGATATTTTTTTTGTATTTTAAGTGATTTCCACGTAAAGCAGGGAAAGAAGAATGACAATATCACTTTTTCCATGGAAATTTTGTAACTTAGAATTTTCCAAAATAAGAGAAAGATCTTTGCCCTAAAGGGTCTTCCAACCCAGTGTACGCGCAATCACTTGGGAAACTGACGATTTGTTTATGTAATTTTCCCAAAATGGTGGAAAGGTGGAATAGTACGCTTTCGACTGGAAATCTGGTGGTAATGCAAGGTACCAAATTTCAGAACCACACTTCAATTTAGTATATATGATTTTCTCCGGAATAAAATTCTGATTTTATGCAGTGTTTAGTGTTTTACTATGTTTTATTTATGAATTCAAAAGACTATTATAACTAAATAAACAAAATAAAATAAAAGTATATGTATTTAAAAATAAACAAAACAGAATTACTGACGCCTGCCATATTTTAAACATTATTGTGTCGAACACAATTTGCCTACTAATGTTATGAATTCTTTTCTTGTTAAATTACTTTTAAAATTTCTTAAACTTTCCCAGTCAAATGAACGTCTGAATCAATAAAATAAATAAAATTAGGCATAACAATGTAATTTTTACTTATATATTTTCTTGCTTGTTTGTTCTGATTTAACCCAAAAGTCAATCCGGTTGAAGCCAGGGCAAGCGGTTAGTCCAATTACCAATAGACTAACGAAAATACATTTTTGTATATTATAATTATTAACATTTACCTGTATCCCTTATTCCCGGTAATTTTAGCAAGATGTGCGGCCACGTACGCCGTTTCAAGTCTGTACTGTAATAACTTCTTCGCGTATTCCGGATATAGAAGTAAAATACTTGGATATATCCACATTTCTGTGTCCCAGAAATTGTGCCCTGGAAAATTTATTAGTTAATATTAATAATTAATTATAACTGAAAAAAATGTAGGCTTCTGGTTTTGATAAATTGAGGTAACTTTAAACTGCTTTGCTGATGAGTTTCACAAATAACTTGAATGCGCTCTTTTTTTAACAAATGTTGATAGAGTTGCTGGCGATTCTAAAACTATAAGGATGATAGTAACTATAGATTACTCTAACTATAGATTATCTACTATATACTCTAATATAATACTCTAACTATAGATTATCTAATATAGATAGTAATTAGTAACGATAGTAACCAACCTTCATAATCTGTCAAAGAGCCTCCTCTAGCCAGCCCTGTGGGACTCAAGCCAAAGAATCTCTCCGCTGGTTGGTGAGACTCAAGCGAAGGTAATGAGCTCAAGTAATAGTACCAGATACCGTTTACTATCTTAGACTGAAAGTACATAAAAATACATATAATTTCCAAATGTCGTGAAGTTCTGTTCGTGCCATTCAGCTCTGGAACGCCTTGCCGGAAAGTATCCGACGTGCACAAACGCTCTGTTCTTTTAAGTCCCTATTGAAAGCTCATTATCTAGCCATGCAATAGTTGCATTAATTTATGTATAATTATAATTTTTGTATATATTGTTATATATATATATTTGTAGTATGTGTAGTGTATAATACAAGTATATTTATTAGGGATGTAACGATACATGATTTTGCCGATACGATACCGATACCGATATCGATGGCTTGGTAGAAAAATAAATAGTGAATTATGCATAAAAAGTTACCAACATTTAACAGAGACAACTGTTAATCGTATTCTTTTAAATAAAAATGCCAAATCAAAAAACAACAAAACCATTTATTTTAGTATTATTATTTTACGAAGTCATTTAAACTTTAAGTAATACACATACAATCAGTACCTAATAAAAGTTTACTATAATTGGTAGAGTTTTTTCAGAATACAATCTCAAATCAACAACCTCCCGCATCGTTCATTGGGCGCGGATTTTTGAATTATTTTATATCAAAATAAAACCGGCCAAGTGCGAGTCGGGCTCGCGCACAAAGGGTTCCGTAGCAGCAAATATAATAAATTACAGTTAAATCAACCTATCTCAAAAACTATAAGAGATACTTTGATCAAACCAAAAATCGTTGAAAGAGTTAATTAGCATGCATCACCTCTATTTTTTTTAGAATTTTATACCCCGTAGTTATAAAAATAGAGGGGGGGGGACATACTTTTTACGACTTTGAGAGCTGATATCTCAAAAACCGTTCACTTTAAGAAAAATGTTTTTTAGAAAACTTTATATCATTTTAAAAGACCTTTCCATTGATACCCCACACGGGTATGTACATCGAAAAAAAAAATTTCATCCCTCAGTTACATGTATGGGGGGCCCCACCCCCAATTCTTTTTTTTACTATTTAGTGTCATATTTTTGTAGCGGTTCATACAACACATATTCCCATCAAATTTCATCACTGTAGTACTTATAGTTTCCGAGTAAATCGGCTGTGACAGACGGACAGACGGACAGACGGACAGACGGACATGACGAAACTATAAGGGTTCCGTTTTTGCCATTTTGGCTACGGAACCCTAAAAATTGGTTGATTGTAAAGTAGGTTAACGATCGAGATGTTTACGTGATAACATAATGCAGTGGCAGCGCTCGAGATGAAACGGGAGATCGGTCCGTCTCTCTCTCGTTATACCTGCGATCGCGCTCGTGAGGTTTTGGTGTGACACAAGTTTATGAACATGTCACCCGACTAAAACGATTTTAAAAACGTTATCACGTTAAAAATTAAAAAAATTCAAAATTATTTATTTCTTTCCTTTACATAAACAAATTTGTGATTGGAACACTCCTAGTAAGCAAATAAAATGCTTGTGTCAGGAGGTTCCGCTCTTCCTTAACACTATTACAGAAACAGAAATAAAACAATATGAATGAATACAATGCAAAAACATAAAAGAAAAGAAAGAATTTAATAAAAAAATATCGGTATCGGCTGATTTATTATCGGCGATACCGATATATCGGCCGATATATCGGTATCGGTATCGGTATCGTTACATCCCTAATATTTATATAACTATGTGGTATCTATGTACAGTATATGTAGTTTATGTAGTATGTAGGCATTTTTTTAATATATCCTTTCTTTTATTTCTTTTTGCGCTATCCTTATTCTTCTTACATTTCCTTTCCTACCAGGTTGCCTGGCAGAGATTGCTGTGTAGCAATAAGGCCGCCTATTGTGCAAAATTTTCGTACCTCATTAATTTGTATCTACCACATTTCCTATATTGTTTTGTACAATGAAGTGTTATAAATAAATAAATAAAATAAATAAAGTTATTAATTAATCATTAGTAGGATTTAGTAAGACGAGTTCTTTCACGATAAAATAAATAAGAAGATATGAAAATCAATACATTTTATTCAATATAAAGATCATTTTTCATAGTAAGATTTACTGCTTGTAATCTGCACATTCGATATCTTAATAGGAAGAGCGTAAGACTCTTCTTAGTATGATTAATTGAATTACACATGTATTCTTAGAACTAGTTCACTAATTAGTACCTACAATGAATGAACTCTTTGTTTATAGATGCTTATAAAGAGTGTATGTTAGGAACTGAATTTTGAGCATCATCATTTTTGTGTTATAAATTTTCGTATTTTTCAAAGATAAGAGCAATATGAGCTTCATTTTTACAATTAAAATACTGCTATTATTTAAACAATAAGTAAAGGAACAAATTATGAGATACTTTGTCTTATTGTGATAATACAGAACAATAACTAACAAGGTATAAACTATAAATAGAAAATGCATAATAGATAGCCAGCGATGAAAGAAACGTACCAATTTAAGATTTCCCTCAATTTCCATGCTTGCTTCTTGGTAAAGTTTCCCCCATTCTTCGACGTGTTTATCGAACAATTCGTCCCCGTCCGCCTGCAATACTGTTCATACGTGTAACTTGACTATCAATTTATTATGACGATTTTAGAGTTTAAGTTAGTACTTTTTATTGGTATTTATATTATTTATATGGACTATTCTATCTCTTGATAAATTACATCAATAATAAATACGACAACAGTTCAACCCTTGTTATTAACCATGTCATGCAAAGATTTAAACAAAGTCAGTATTAATTGCAAAAAAAATCTATAAATATAAGCATCTCTACAACCAACCTTTAACAAACTCCTTTCTAGCTACATCCTGATCATTATCCACAGTCATAACAAAAGTAAAGACCCTCGGCCTGTGCTGTGGTACCACTAAATGGTCAGGCACAGAGGTCCAATACGCACAAACATCGACCAGCATTGGCTGGTACTCTGGGTCTTCAGCGACTCTGGTCTTTCCACACGATCTCCAAGAAGCTCGACCCTCGATTATCTCAGGTGTGGGGGAAGCAAAGTCTATATCGCTACTTTGTGGACCTGGCAGTTGTTTTATGGTTATCCAGATCTCGTGATGGATGAAGTTTGGATCTGTTGACCATTTATTTTAGTTGTAATAGTCAGATGACATGGAAAAATATAAGTGATGGATAAGGCGAAGTTAAATAGAACCTAAAACCTAAATGAATGATACTGTCAAATAGTGTAATTAAAAAAATAATTTCAGTTTTTCGATAATTATTTCCATTTGCTTACTCACTTACATACCTAGTGAAAACTTACTATTCAATTTAAGTTAAATTTTATATCCTAGCTAAAATTACAAGCAAGCTTTAGTCCTTGAATCTTTGCCTAACATAAATTAAAATGGTTATCACATTTTGTTGTATTTATTCTGTTTCGTAAATTGTTATTTCAAATAATCGTTTTTATGTTACTTACCAACATGTGTTTTCGGCACCACCTCGATCTGATTAACAATGGCTCTAGTGTAATACCGATGCGCGTAAATTCTTTGCGTAACCGTAGACCGATCTCTGTCTACAGTGACTTTGAAAACTCCTCGTTTGGTATCCAAACTGTACACAGGGCTATAAGGGTGATGTGTGAGGGTCGAGTTCAGTCGAATATTAGACCAGGCTGGTATCCTTGCTCTGCGACTTTCACCCTTGCGGCCGTTATAGAGCCCATTCATGTATATTGTGTCGCTGAAGACGTTGGTAGCTACGTGGCCGTTACCTATGGACGCCATGAATCGGTCGTCGGTTGGGAGGCTAGTGGAATAGATGGATTAAATATTATTAAGCTACCTAATATGATGACGATGAAGGATTTCAATTTTTGTCTATTTGTTCCGATTTAAATAAAAAAAACTAGTTACTTTACCGCACGGTGTTTTACATACTGTAGTAAATATAGCTGTAAACCAAGTATTGTAACTAGAACAACAATAATTTTTGTCACGTCATTATCTAACCAATAGCTTCAATGTAAGTATGGCGTGTAGATGTGATTAAAATAAAAGTATTTGTATAGGTACTGTTTCAAAATTAAGTAATTATCGTACTAGGTTAGTTTGTGCAGTTTTAATAACAAACATTTATCTGTTGAGTTGATAACCTACTTTTACTGAATTCGGTTAAAAATAAAAAATTCGGTGAACAGAAAAAATGTCCAAGAAATCATGAACAAACTAGTTAGCTAAGCTAGTTAGGCTACTTAAAAATGGAATAAAATGTAGGTTTTAAATATTTTTCTATCAATAAACATTACATCTTACCAATAACTTGTATTTCAAAAATCAAATACCTACCTACCAATTCATAATCATCATACTATAAGTTTATTCCTACTTATCCAACTGTCCAATTTGTTTCATATTATATTATTATCACGACAAATTGACTAATTTATTCAGTTTATGAATATGATAAACACATAAATCAAATTAAGTATATAATTTATGTAATAATAGTGTCATTGACCCCAAGAAAAGTGCAAGAATGTAAACAATCATGCAAACACTGCTATTTTATTACAATTAAAACTTACGTATGAGTCGAAAATATGTCGTCTCTCTCACTAACATCTTCACTTTCCACCTCATGCTTTTCCACAATTCTATAACCAGATCCTTTCGTGGCCAAAAATATGACCACCAGAGCGGCTGCCGTCAAAACCGCTAACATGGCGGCAACTTGCCTATTTCGCGCCAAAAAGTGCCACATCCAAGGTTTTACTTTTTTACTTTATTTTAAAAAAATATAGCATATCACGTAAAAGCTATTAAAAATACTATTATTAGTAAGTAAGTACTAAAATATTTAATGAATAAAATTTTATTATCGCACTACGTTTTTTATCACACAATACTTTACACAATATTTGACACTGGCACACGACGAACTGTTCTTTTTTTAAACTACCGCGTATTCTTTTTTCTTTTTTTTTGTGTTAGCGAAGTAGGCAATGGTCAAAAGATAAATGCGGGTAGCGATCGCGCTTGTTCAACGCAGCGTCACCCTCTAAAGTCTAGATTATGCGACCTGTGTGACATGACACTAATACCGATGATAATAATGTGTAGGGTCGCCGCTTTGTTTTAACATCCTGCATTAATTGAATGAATAGCACTGTTTTACACAAAGTGATGGACATAGAGTAACTTATATATGTGATGGAACGAGGACAATTATTTTTAAAGTACGTATGTAGTTATGAATAACATAATACAAAAAAATGAATAAATTGTGTACGGCAGTTTTTTAGTTATTTGGTAGAATGTTTGAAGGTATAAGTTATGTATCTTACACTTCTTTTTATTTTAATTTAAATATAAAGAACTCGTCCTCGCTCAATACATGATGTCTGTGGAAACATATCAAAAAAAATATTGCATTTTTTTGATATGGTAATATTAGTATGTAGTAATATTACCATATCAAAAAAAAACAATAACAATAAATTCAAAGTACCCGTTACTTAAAAAAAATTACCGTTGCATTTCCCAAGACATCGTTGACAGCCCTGAAACAGTAAAGCTCATTCAATTGTCACTTCCTTATTGTATTAAGCAGATAGATGCTATTAACGAACGACTCACAAAAGCATTGTCTAGGATGTAGATGAACCGAGTTAATTAGTTGAACCTACTAATTATCAGCTGCTATCACAGTCCCTTTAATTATAACTAGCTTGTAGTTAACGATGTCCCCTGCGTTTAAGGTTTAACCTAAATGAAGTACATAACGTTCTTGTAGCGATAAAGTTTGTGCCAATAAAAATATTATGTATAATTATCGATCTAATGCATTTGGTTTTCATGAGAAGTTGACATATTAAAAAAGCTTTAAAATTACGCAAACCCATTCAACTTGATAACTATGAAACTATTTTTTACCATATTTTCATCCACATTTTTCAAGAATCATTTGAAATTTCAAAATTATGGAGGCATAAATAGATACAGATGTCAGATCTAAAAATATATACCTAATGGATGCATCATCACAACTGATTAGAGACGATCACAGGTAATCAGAATGAAATATAATACATGATAAAATGATATAACTTGCTGTTAATAGTTGTGGTATCATCGCGGTATATTTTTTACACGCTATTTTTTCAAATAAAAGAATAGTCTTAGTTGCTAATTTAATAACTTAAATTTAAATTATAATCTTACTTTTCTTTCGTGCATCGAACTAAGGGTAAAATGTGGTGAAATAGATTTTATGATTTTTTATAGATTTCAAAATATTTCAATTTTTCAAACAAATCAGGATTTAGATTCCCAGTTAATTGAATTTGAATATTTGAATATTTGAGAGCTCTAATATTAATATGGGAATTGTTTTATACTCGTATTAAGTGAAAGAAGAGTGAAAGTTTAATATTTGCAAAATCATATTGAATGGGCAAGTGCAAAGAAAATGAAATGAAAAATCCATACATCCATATTTTTTGAGAAAATGAAATGAGAAAGTTATCATTATAGCGTGAATTTCTAAAATTACCAGAATTTAATTAGTGCGCTGAACATGCTCGTAATGTTATTTACAGATGGTTCTTCATTCCAAATAATGATCATTTGTAAACAGCAACTTCATTAAAAAAAAAATACCTACTTTACATTGCCATTGCCATTCTCAGCTTAAATTATTTTACCCTGGTTAACAGTAAAGGCACAAAATTTGTTTAAGTATAGAAAAATCGTATGCATTGTTTATGTATAATTGTAATTAATTAACAAGTTATTAAATAATTGAATCGCAATCCCTTTTCTAAGCTTAGAACTGTTAGAAGGTATTTCTGAGGGTGCTTACTTTTCTTCTTCATGCATAGGTACGTCTTTTAAAGTAAAATCAACTCTTCTTCATCAATTGTTTACTTCCTATACTTTCATAAAACAAACCAAGCGTTTCTTTCCCATATTTAGATGATACGTTGACAGAATAACATACATACGACTGCATAAAGTTGACGGAACCAAAAATTGTACACAGTCTAGTTCTATTGTGCTATCGAGGTCGGTGTGGTAAGTGAAAATGTCATAACGTCACTGGGTAACAGAGCGGCACCGGAGGGTGTACGGTCTGATGGTTCAGCTACTGGTTCCATTTTCCAATCGATCTAAAACAATAAATGTTACGTAAAAGGTGATTTTCTTTTTGGGGGTCCGTGGATTTGATGTGGAACTGAAGCTCTGAGGTTTTGTATTGTATTTGCAAAGTGGATTTAAAATATTAACAGATTAGTAATTAATGAGTTTTTTATAAGGGTGGAACATCCTGCAGGAGAAAGATTAGGGAAGAAATTGTCGCTATAGATTAATGAAATGAATAAGTGCTTAATTTTAAATGCATTTCTGCAATCTGCATTTGCATTTCTTCTTCTTGTATAGGTATTATTTTTAGATCATAAAATATCTAACAGGCATTAATTATTGATTTCATTAAGAACAGACAGTGATGGACACGGTTATAATTTCTAAACAAACACACGCAGCATAATTAAATGTAGCTAATTAGTAATTAACGTTATTACAATTAGAAATTGTTATTGCTGAGGCACTCGCTTCTGAGATTGATGGCATCCTACTTCTCATTTAGTTCAGTAGGTTAAAATACATAATTTTACATATTTTTGAAGTGAAACTTCTTCAGGCGCGTCGAGAGTAAAATTCCATGGTCACGTCATGGCAATACCGTCACGTAATGGAGTAAGGCGACGATGTTGGTATCTCTGAATCTTGCCATTGAAGTTTCTCTTCTGACATAATTATGTGCTCGGCACACACGCGCTTTTTTCACTTTTGTACCATTTTACTAACTGCATCATCTAGAAGTAGTCTAAATAAGCTTACTTAGCTGCAGGCTTTTCTATACAGGTTGATGTCACTGTTATACTTTGTTACAAGCCAAGTGAAGCCAAGTCTTGGGCTATTTCTAGGACATTGTTGCATCTATTTCTGGAAGTTATAATAAGTACGCATATATTTTACAATTAGGCACACTTTGATTACATTACATTGATAGCAGTTATCAAAAGCTAATTTTATAGAATAATAATATTTGAATTACGATAAATAACACAGAAGCAACATTTTTAATTAGTGGATTTAATTACATAAGCATCGAGGCATATCTTAACTTTAATAATTAATTATAACAACCTTTGAAATTAATTTAGTGAAAGTAAATTAACAAGCACAATATACCATCCTAAATATATCTTCAATTATTGAATGGTAGCTGTAGTACATAATCGTATGAAATTTAAAAAGTACGTTTTCCTTTGTATTCCCGTAATATCCTAATACAAATTCACATTGATTGATCAAGATATATGTACTTTTACATCTAACTTACATATCTATAAATTTAAGTTTCAAGTCCGTGTCTATCCCCACAAAGGAAGAAATAATATTAAACAATATCTAATGATTAAAAGATACAAATACAAATCTTACTCGACGCTTCCGTAAGCCTTGCTAAGTTTGAAACTAGATGGCGCTGATAGGACGTCCGAAAGGATGTACCTGTCACGTCATGACGTACCTATTCCGGAAATCTTCGGTAAATCGATTCAAAACAGAACTCCATATCATTTAACCTCAATCACAAATTATTTTTTATTCTTCAAGTCTGCCGCAATAATTTCCTTCGAGAAATCACACCAAATAAGCAGGTGGTTAGAAGTGTGATAGTCCGGAAAAACGGTCTATCCGGAAATCTTTGCTTTATTGATAAAAGCATCTCCAGACCACTTAACATTGGTTATATTATCTCGCTCAGTTCTCCATCTAGACGCAAACGATCCAACAATAATTGGCAACAGAAATCACACCAAAAAAGCAGGTGGCTAGTGAGATATGATTGGAGCAAGTCATTATCCTGGTGGGCGGCGGAGCGTGTCGCCCCCCGTTCCGCACGGCGGCGCGGTCGGCCACCTTGACAATCTTAAGACCGCGCTTAGCTGACTGATTCACACGTAGCCTGGAATGATTCTATTGGAGAGAAAAACAAGAAGCACAATTCAGGAAGGAGTAAAGAAAAAATTGAGAACATTAGAGGAACGCATTGAGAGAAAACTATGGTAAAACTAGGGGATCTTCTTTTGATACTAGAGATCATATAAGGCGACTGTAGGAACTGCAACTTTTAAATGAACATGGAAATCTTCTATACTTACTATTAGAGCAGATTGTGCCACAGCTTCCATTCAAATTACCCACTTGATACTAAATTTCGAAATTACACAAACTTGAAAATTCATACATCAATGAACTTTAAACATTGATACGAACCTGCGCCGTGATCCTTGAGTCGTGCCGTAATAAGCGCCATTTATCATACAACGCAAACACATGAGCTTCATTACCCACAGCTAATAATGCAAAATATTATCTTTGACAAGCGACTTGTAAAGCGAGTACTTAGGAAGAGGTCGAAAGGTAGAAGGCTGCAACGATAGCATCGCGATTTATTGCTACGCTCCGGCGAAATTATATAACGTTGGAGGAACAACAGAGCGAGATTTAGACTGATTATGTCCTTGGAAGACTTGTGTTATTTATTCACCGATAAAGCCCATTTTAACTATTTATTCGATTAATAAATAGTTCTAAATTGAAGTTATTAAGGTAATGAACTCTCTGGAGTACACGGCTTCCAGTTTATGCGTCCTGGTGGCTGTGGTCGTAAAATTTATTTCTGTAATTTAATTGCATTTGTCTTTTTGTAACCCCTCGACTTTATATTAATTTAAGTAGACATTGCTTGACTTGCTTTTAACCTAGTTTTACTAGTTTGGATCCCATATCAATGTAAGCAATCTCTCTACTACATACTTATTTAAATTTAACTTCATATGATAATGTTAAAGATATTTTATGGTCTAGAACGGTTGTAAAACATCATTATTAATAATACAATGAAAAAAGTATCAGGAGTGCAAATATGGATGGTATGGAAATTCAATAAGCCACCATCTTTTTCCTGACTTCGAAGCTTAGGTATATACCTTGAAATACAACATTAAAGCTTGGACCACCAAACATGGAGTCTGATTTTCTGAATATGATTATTACTGTATTACGCAGTAGTGATAATAAAGTAAAAGAGGTAAATGATGTAAGCTTTTTAAAACAAACTTGAGTTCCAAAAATAAACTGACCATATTTTATAAAAATAATATAATGAACCTATGTAGTTATCAATACCGAATAATAAAACATACTTTGTAAGTTTTACCACAATAATAATATGTGTTTTACCGTTGCAGTTGGTCGGAATAAAGACAGACTTAGACCACTCCACCCCATTTATTAGAAACACAATGCACAAAGTAATTGTTATGAATTATGTTCTATTATTTACTTAATTCGGGTGAATATAAAACATACGAGGAGCGAGAGCGGAAATTTAGCTTTTCGCTATAATCACATAAGAACTAATCGAGAACGAGAAATGTTTCCTATCAATCGTCATAATATTAGATTGGTTAAATAAAACCGATGACGAAGTGGGTGAATAAAAGAAAAATACATTATATAATAATTTATGACACATAATGGGGTACATTTTTGGGTACATGTAATCTATGTGTAAAATAATTTTTATAAATCAAAATCACAAAAGCAATCAAGCCACCTTCTTAGACCAAAGAATTTAACAACAAATTAAAAAAAAGTTACTATAAGCTTAAAAATTAAAATTATTTTTCGCTAATCGCTTCATAGTGTGAACGCTTCCTTAACGAAGAACAATATCTCTGTGATGACGATTTAAGAAACCACTAACATTAGCTAGCTTAATTTTGTTATAAAATACGGTAATACGGACTTGGGAGTATTGACCGTATTAATGCTAGGTATTTTGAGGAATTTATAATATTATGTGTGGAATATTTTAAAAACATTTCGTTTAAATCCGCTGAACCTTGACTTAAATAATAGAGTAAGTAAGCTTTAATTACGGGACTATTGTGATCTAAAAATGTTAAAATTACTTTCAATTTACATCAAAACACTTACTTAAATGCTGCGTAAGAAATCGTTGTGGTATAGAATTTACCTGGTAGCTTATTTCGTAAATTGTTAGTGTGTAATCCGAAATTATTTTTTTATAGAATGATCCAACAAATCATTTTTTCTATTTCATAGCACGACAGACAGGTATACATAGTTAAAGCTTACTATATATTTAATTTAATACAACTCTACATATATCCAGGACGTGATATAAATACATTATACCGTTTTGAATGTCTCCGAGCACATCCATCTCTCTTAACACGACATTAGCGAGAAGTAAATCAATCTTAATACCGACAGATCGAATAATATTCCGATTATCTATACATAATTCATTATATATATTGTTTTTACTAGATTAAATGCAAGAACCGATAGCTGTCTCGAACACGGTACTAGCGTCCCGCTTGGCTAAGCGTGGCGATCTCAAAACTTGACAAGTGCATTACTCCATCGCTCGTTAACTCAAAGTCCAAATATTATTGTGGAAAATGAGCGGTAACTATACTTTTTAGAAGTGTAAGGTCCTTGCGAAGAGAAGGTAGGATCCCTTCTAACGTGCAAAAGAATTAATGTAAATTTAAAGTAGCTGTGTAAAGGAGTGAAATCTTCCTTCAACATCTCATAGAAATCAAAAACAATTAATTTGGATGTTCACGGATAAAGTGAATAGATTTTATCGCTCTAGTTAGGCGCGTTAGATCGCACTTTAGCATAAAATAAAGTGAAATTGCGCTAGACATTTCAACGCAATCTCATTTGATGATTAGTTCTTCGATGAAGTAAAGTAGATACTATCAAACTTAATAGTTTTTGAAGCCTACAAGGCTATATTATTCCCACTTTTATCCATTACTTTGTCCTCTATTTATTTTGCTTGTCAAGATATAGGTACAAGATATCATCAATATTTTTAAGTACTTTCTGATATTTTCGTACCAAGAAGAGCACTAACAGAAGACCCCCATAAAATGAACACTTCTCTGACAAATATGATTTTATGTACAAAATATACCTTAATTTCAAGGTCAATTTAGTAACAGACATTTGCGTATATTCTTCATTTAAATAATATATATTTTTATGCTCTGATGATCTCGGGTAATGAGACTTTGAATATTTTGTCCTTGAATTGTCATTGCATGAACATGAATGACAAAAGCAGGTGTAGGTAGCAGTAGGTTCTGAGCATTAAAATTTATGTACACTTCTTAAAATTTGTAAGTAGAGGTAAATAGTTTCGTTTTAATGAACTTTCATTACTTATACATATTTAAGAAAGTATACAATTTTATTCATACTAAGAAAAATATGATATTAAAACTGGTTTTTTACAAACCGAGTTTCCATAAAATTCCAAAGCTCTTTCAAAAAAGAGACTTACAACGCAAGATGCATATATTATATTAATTAATAATAACATGGGCTTGCGCAGCGCAGTTCCTTCTATACTAGGACATTTTTTTTTTATAGATTTACAACAGCAGTTTTCACAGTTCCATAACTTTAACGTCAATATTCGTCAAGAACTTTATTACTTTATGCTATAACAGGACAAATATATTATTGCCATTTGGAAGTTAAATAATTTTACCCAAAAAATATATAATAAAACTGACAATTGTCGCAAAACTACGTGAAATATTCGAATCAAATTTATTGGTCAATTAAAAATTTACAACTTACAGTCGTTAAATTGACAGAAATCAGTGTAAAATGTATACATATACAATATAGTAGTACCCTTTTTCATGTTAGAGCAATAAACTGATTTGGTGGTTCGCCTGATGGTAAGCAATCGAAACCACCCATGAATATTTGCAGATATAGAGCCTCTGCTAATGTATAGCCGGCTTTTTAAGTTAAATTATTGACGAAGTAAATAAATGACGGGACTAAATATAACCTGTAAGTATCCACTTATTCCATGTAAAAATCTTTATAATATGTAAACCTATGATGTAAACGTAAAAGTAAATTACTGAGTGATCTATCAATGCGCATCCCGAACTACTGAACCCAATGGGCTGAAATTTAGCGTGCACAATGCACATGCTATAGTGTAGGCATCCGCTAAGAAAGGATTTACAAATATTCTTCCCCCAAGGGGATAAAATAGGGGATGAAAGTTTGTACAGTGAAAATTCATAGTATAGTTCCATAGTTCCAAATTAGACTTCAAAATAATCATAAATATGTTATTCTCAACACGGTGTAACATCAGCCCACATCCCAGCAGAGCACGTGCAAGCTTGCTAGTTAGACCACGTAATGAGCGAACGTATTTACGAGGCCACCTCATGCTTGTTTGAAGCTCTCTTATCTAGCTCCTAATTTACTATACGACCTTTACGTTCAGCCGGGATTATCTCACACCGAAGTTATTGGAGATGATTCAATTTTCCTGTGATTGAGCTTCGGATTTGTGTTTTCAATAGTATATGTATCTTTAGTATGTATCCTTAAGTGTCAGTGCAAAAGCTTTCTAGATTCGTCCAAGGGCCAGATAAACTTTAATTATGGTCAACTATTTTTGAAATCTATGCTTTCCATTGGAAACATAATGAAATGAAATATTTTAACTTTTTAAGGACCCTTAAAATTATCAAAATATATGAGTAGCACTAAAAAACATATTAAGAAAGCATAATTGCATTATTATTTATCAACGAAAACAATAAAAATATTTTAAAATCAGCTGGAGACATTACAATGTAATGAATTTAATTTGACTTTGAACAGAATTATCGTAAGAAATAAAGGCGCACGCCATTTCTAAAATCAATCAAACTTACACAAACAACCCTTTATATTACAATATTCATAATCCATACCAAACACCTGTGCCTATTCATTGTATCATGTATACCGCATTTCTTTAGTTTAGCACGTGAATGTGACATTAACATAACGACACAAGACCGTGCGGCGCCTGTCCGCAACTATTTATTGAACTTACCTGTGCAGTGGACATGAACTTATGAAACTATACTATGTGTTTGTGAGGCTTTTATGTTCACCTGTGGCTTGTGTACCTGCAACATGAATGTTGCTGTTTGGATGGCTTTTTGAATCTATAATATGTTATTATCTATCACGCTAAGACCTTCTACCAAATAATATGTAGATAATATAATACCTTCAATAGAGAGTATAAAGAGAAATCATAAGCAAACTATGGAGAGACAATTAAATAATAATGAACGTATATGGCCGCTGCCCGGGGGTGACCGTCGGGGCACGTCTGGAGCTGACGCTGGACGTGACAGCATTCAAACCGTCAGCGGCTCTCTGCTGAACAGGCGGGCGAGAGCCGGGGAACCCGAAAATATTACAGCCGATCAACGGGGAGGGGAGGGAACAGATGATGCTTTGCAGAGTAGAGGTTCACCTACAAAGAGCATGGGACATTTTAGTATGAAGCCTGGTATACCTACCAATTTGCGATAAAAAAAAAAGTCATTTTGGCGGCAAGAGATGAAACATGTGCCAATCGATAGTACATCAAAATACAAATAGGAAATACTCTTTGGTAAAATGTCGTAATTGATACGGTTTCGGAATAAATAAGAGTTTTAAAAAAAAATTTTTTTTTTTAGTTTTTTGAATTATTTGTTACTTCTTACACTTAAACGTTAAGACAAAGCATATACAACTTCTAATTTGTAATAAAAGGGTTTCAAAATGTTGTATTACTATCAAAACGAAAGTAATAAACCAACTTTGGGCTGGACAATGTAGATCGGGAACGCGAAGAATTGCGTCAAAGAATTTTAACGATACCGGGCTTATTATATTCGAATTCGGAACACTCAAATCCGTGATGGGACATATGTTTACCTGCAAAAGAGTTCTAAATTCATTCCAAAAAAAATCCTATTCCCTGCTTAAATATCGCAATTTGCTTAAAATGTTCATGATTGTCAGTCCCGATGGTTACATAATAGAAGCATTTGGGCCCTATGCAGCCGATAAGTCTGATGCCGTCATCATGAGAGAATTGACTGAAAATGGAGAATTTCGCAGGTTTTTCCAGTCTGGTGACGTATTTATTCTTGATAGAGGTTTCAGGGACGTCATGGGTACACTTCAAGCATTAGGATATCGGGCTTTCATGCCCAAAACAAAAAGTAGACACGAACGGCAACTTTATACAAAATAATTTGAATCTGCGTAGAGTCCAATTTCAAACCATAGACGCAGCTGTTGGTCTGGAAGATTTTCCAGTCCTAACCAAAGATGATCTAATCATAAAAGCTTTAGGAACGTATCAAATTGCACAAGCCAGAAGTTATTACGGTGAGCATATAAAAAGAAATGGTGTTTACGAAATACAAGTCTGGGGATGATGGAGGCCTATTTCTGGAGAACTTGTGGCTATAACGAGCCAAAATTGATTCACGGCATGCCGGAAACCGGACATATTTTGTTTATATTTTAATAAACAATAGCATGCAAGGAAGGGACAAACTCGAAGGCCATTATTGCTGTTGCATAGTAGGGAAGAGAACTCTGGGATGTTGTTCCCATATCATGAGCGTTATATGGTTCTTGGGATGGGCCCGTCACCAAAATGTTTTTCCGCTGCCACCAGCATTATTTTTGGATACAATTATTGTACGACATGACGTAGAAAATGAAGCTAATGACGAATTTTAATCCATACCGAGCACCTTCCTAAAAGCTATGTAGATATTTTTAAGTTTGTGTTATGTTCTTTACTTTTTTCTCATTCTAATGTTGTCTAATCAAAGTAGCACTGCAATTACTACTACTTTTATTATTGCAGTACTACTACTATTACTATTGCAGTGCTACTTTGATAAGACAACATTATTTTAAATGTGTCTGAAGTTTTCAACAATTGAGAATTGTATGATTGCTTTAAAAAAATATTTAACGAGCAAACATGTCATATTGGAAATCAATAATCAATAAATTACAATAAATAAGTATACAAAGTCAAAAAAGCTTAAGTTATTTTGCCGCAGACCAAACGGATGCTTTGCTTCCATATATTTTTTTAAAGCTTCTATTATTTACTTGTAGATTTTAAGTTGATAAATAAAGATCTGAATAATATGTATGATTATTTGTTTCTTTCTACCTGTCACAAAATCGTTCATATTTTATCAGTGGTAAGTTGTTATGATCATAGTGCGGCCAAATAACAAACATTATGAATGCTTGAAGCTTGAGTTACTTTTATATAGACTACAAGCCCGCATATGAAAAAAATATGGGTCAAATGAACCACCACGGGACATATCTAGTACGAAAGAAGAGCAAAAAATAATAAGATTCATCACTATGCCGTCACTTGTAAGCTGTCCAACTGAGTGCTGATGAGAATTGAAAAGTACAGGTAGACTCGGTAAATTTTGGTCATATATTTTTGTACGGCATTCTTAACCATCGATAGATCCATTAAAAATGATAAGAAACCGCTCAGTGCCGTACAAAAATGTTGGTCCACCAAGTCGGAATTTTTATTTAATTTCCGAGAGTTACCGGGGGTAAATTTGGTCATTTGACCATGTACGGCATCTGTGTCATACTATTGCTATACTGCTTTTAATCCATTATTCCGCAACGCCGTACAAAAATCATGGGGACAAGGGGAAAAAATCGAGAGTTGTAATCCCCTCTCTTTCCCCACTCCAGGGGGTCATTTGACACAACACGAAATAAATTTATTTTTAAAGTATTTTATGCATAGATAATATTTTTTCATGTGCCGTACATTTTCGTTGGTTCAAAGGGGAAAAATCTGAAAAAGAAAAAATCCATATAACGAAATGTTTGCTTTATATTTTGATGATAAAATATAAATATACATTAATATTAAGAAGCTCGAGGTGGTTAATTATCACCTTGGAAAGTCGGAGTCAAGTGGAATGGACTCCGTTAAATTGATGAACTAATAAAAAAGCTATTTTTTTTTTTTTTTTTTATTCATGAATAGGTAAACATTTGGCCGCTGTTTCACCTGATGGTAAGTGACAACGCGTCCTAAGTTGGAACATGTTTACCTAGAAGGTGCCTATTCACATTTGCTTTAAATTTGGATAGATTGTAAGAAGGTGGAAAAACTGTATTCGGTAGAGAGTTCCAGTCCTTAGATGTTCGCAAGAGAAATGATGACGTGAATCGCTTTGTGCGAATTTTAGGGATGTCTACAACATAAGGATGGAAATCTGCTCCGCGTCTGGTTGTTCGATGGTGAAAAGGTGATGCCGGTATCAAGTTATGTAACTCCTCGGCACATTCACCAAAGAATATTCTGTAAAATACCGACAAACTGGCAACCTTACGACGATGCTCGAGGCAGGTCAATTTAGAATTGACCAATACGTCATTGTTAATAAGCCTTTTCGCTCGTTTTTCGATTGAATCAAGTGCTGACAGTTGGTAATTCGCAGCCCCAGCCCATAGGTGACAGCAGTACTCTACACACGACCGAACTTGTGCTTTATAGAGATTCAGAAGCTGTTCCGGTGTAAAGTACTGCCTTACCTTGGCAAGTATACTTAGCTTCTTTGCTGCAACACTTGCTTTGGATTCAATAAAAGTTTTGTAGTTTAAATTTGGAGAGAGCGTAAGACCAAGAAGATCCAATCTGTCGGATAATTCCAAAGATACTCCGTGAAATGTTGGTGTAGACTTTAATTGACTTCGTTTCGCTGTAAACAAACAAGTTTGCGTTTTCGATGCATTAAATTCCACACGATTGCCGATGCCCCAATTAGATATTTTGTTCAAACCTATATTTAAACGATCAAGCATTGCATCACGCTGTTGTTGAATCTGCACCTCATTCTGTCGTGAGTCGGATATGTAACTATCTATAATTGTAGTGTCATCTGCATACCCATAAATACCTGGTCCGAAGAGGTCGTTAATATGGAGCAAAAAGAGAGTTGCAGATAAGACTGACCCCTGAGGGACACCTGCATTGACTAGATGGATGTCAGAGGAACATCCTTCAACTGTGACCTGAAAAGAGCGGTTCCTCAAAAAGTCACTAATCCAAGTACATAAGTCCGGGCAGATTCCAAAGGATGGAAGTTTACGTAAAAGGCTCTCGTGCCATACTCTATCAAAGGCTTTAGAGATGTCCAAAGAGACGGCTAGTGCTTCTCCCTGTCCATCAATAGCCTGCCCAATCGTGTGCGTCATGTGTACCAAGAGGTCTCCGGTTGATCTGTTTCGACGGAATCCATACTGGTGGTCGCTTAGAAGATCGTTACCTTCAAGATACAACATGAGATTTTTATTTAGTAGGCGTTCCATAACTTTACCTAGAATAGAAGTTATTGAGATAGGCCTGTAGTTAGTAGGATCGGCACGAGAACCTTTTTTGGGAATAGGCTGAACGTTTGCGATCTTCCAAGATTCGGGTACGACTCCAGTAGAGTACGAGAGGCGATAGAGACGAGTTAGTATCGGGGATAGTTCTGGGGCACAATTTCTCAGTACCAAGGCGGGAATTCCGTCCGGACCACTAGCTTTATCTACGTCGAGATTACGCAAAAGTTTAAGTACCTCTTTTTGCTTAATGCGAATTTCGGGCATATGATACCCACAGTGCGGCAAAGAAGGAGGTGACAGTTGCGAAGCATCCAAATGAGAGTTTTTTGCAAAAAGAGAGGCAAATAAATCCGCCTTCTCTTTAGCAGAGTGAGCTAGTGATCCGTTGGGTTTGAGTAGAGGTGGTAGCGAAGTTCGACAAAAGCTGTTTTCTACGGCCTTTGCCAAGGTCCAGAAAGCTTTACTGCCTGATGGATATGAGACCAGCTTGGACCCAATATGCCGTATACGCTTAAAGCGAGCTTCTCGTAATGCTTTTTTGTACATCTTGGTCGCTTTATTAAAAGCTTTCTTCTTAGCGTGGACATCAGAAGACTTTTGTGCACGAGCATTTGCCCAGTTCAAGTAAGCTAGATGTTTTTTGGATTCAGCGCGTTTACAAACAGCATCAAACCAAGGACGGGATTTATATGAAGCAGTGGTTTCTGAAAAAGGAATAAAATATTCCATTGCCTGTCTGATAACGTCTGCGACGGCGGTAGCGCAAGCTGTCGGATCGTCAGAAGAAAAACATATTTGACGCCAGGGGTAAGATGAAAAAAAGTGCCGCATTTCGTCCCAGTCAGCCCATTTATATCGCCAGATGCGCCTAGTTGTTTGAGGATTACTATCCGGCGGAAAGTATGCTGCTACGGTTTTACGGCTATGAACGAAAAGATGTGAATTATATGCAATCAGCCCATGAATACTAGTAAAATGCTAGTAATATATACATATTCAAAATGTACAAGTAAAGCGCTTTCAAATGATACCAAACACGGCATATTTATCTTAACTTTATTTTTTTACTCTGTATGTTTTGTCCGCTAGAGGGCGCCACATTAGATTTTGTGAAACCCCATATAGCCTTTAGCTAGCTGGTCGCTGGTTATCCAGTGAACAATTCAGACGCTTCTAATGATATGTCATTTGTCGAATTCTGATAAGTAGTTTAGAAGTTACGAGGGAATAGATGAACATACATACATGACCTGTCAAAACCATAACCCTCCTTTTGCTTTGCCGTAGTTGGGTAAAAATATGTTAATGCCGTACTGTATCAAATGGCCATAAAGCACCCTTAAAATTGTAGCTTTCGTCGCTTTCATCAGCCTAAAAGATGTGGTCTGCACAAAAATGTACGGCATCGTTTTTTCCTAATTTATCTATGTTTATACTATTTAAAACAACGAATAAAGTGTAGAAAACTATTATATTTCATTAATCTACGATGTTTAAACTTTAACAAAATTTCTGGTTTTGCATTTCTCTATAACTTTTTTTAGAACGGTTTCTTTTGAACGGCAATACTACACAACAATTGAATTTTACAATATCATGTTAAAAAAAAAGTTCCCGTACAGGGTCAAATGACCTTACAGCTCTTTATATCAAGAATTCGATAAAATTAAGATGATTATTGGTATACATTTAAAAGAACAATTATTTTTTGACGGCATTGCTTTTAATAGTACTTTTGAGTGCTAGATAATGTTTTGGAACCGAAGCCGTCTGCCGTACTTAGTCAAATGACCCCCTGGAGTGGGGAAAGAGAGGGGATTGCAACTCTCGATTTTTTCCCCTTGTCCCCATGATTTTTGTACGGCGTTGCGGAATAATGGATTAAAAGCAGTATAGCAATAGTATGACACAGATGCCGTACATGGTCAAATGACCAAATTTACCCCCGGTAACTCTCGGAAATTAAATAAAAATTCCGACTTGGTGGACCAACATTTTTGTACGGCACTGAGCGGTTTCTTATTATTTTTAATGGATCTATCGATGGTTAAGAATGCCGTACAAAAATATATGACCAAAATTTACCGAGTCTACCTGTACTTTTCAATTCTCATCTGCACTCAGTTGGACAGCTTACAAGTGACGGCATAGTGATGAATCTTATTATTTTTTGCTCTTCTTTCGTTCTAGATATGACCCCTGGTGGTTCATTTGACCCATATTTTTTTCATATGCGGGCTTGTAGTCTAATAGGGCCGTTTTGAAATGCGTCAGATTCATGCTTATGCTATGGAATAAGGATTTTCCATCGTTGATAATATCTTTGGGATGAATCGTGATGGATCTGACACCTGAAAATCAAAGCGGGCTTGATAATGGTTCGAGTTTAATTTTTATTACTTTGCCTTTGATGGTAATGATGGTAATGTAGCATTTTTAAAAACCTTTTATTACAAATTCTAAGTTTTATAATGTTTACCTTAACATTTAAGTAAGAAACATTAAAAAGTAAAAAAAAAACTTATTTATATATATATATATATATATATATATATATATATATATATACTCAATACTCAATAATTTATTTGCATCCGAAACTGAAACTAAACTAATCTTCATCGTAACTAACCATATCGATAACGGTTGTCGATAAGTGACGCACTGCGCGTATCCCTAGCCCAAAGTTGGTTTATTACTTTGGTTTAGATAGTAATGCAACATTTTAAAACCCTTTTTTTACAAATTAGAAGTTTTATATGCTTTGTCTTAACCTTTAAGTGTAAGAAGTAACAAATAATTCAAAAAACTGAAAAAAAAAATTTTTTTTTAACCCTTATTTATTCCGAAACCGTATCAATTACGACATTTTACCAAAGAGTATTTCCTATTTGTATTTTGATGTACTATCGATTGGAACATGTTTCATCTCTTGCCGCCAAAATGAAGTTTTTTCAAAATTTCCAACTTTAGGTATACCAGTTAGGTTCCTTGCATTTTGCCGGCTCATCTGTAGAGACCACAATAAATAATGTAACAAGCAACCAAGACAAAAGAAGAAAGTGGTCAACAGAAGAAATCGAAGAATTGATGTTTTGTTATTTCAAGGCAAGATCGGGAGGGCCGGGGTATATAGGCAGGTTAAGAAGGTTGAACGAATAGTACTATATACCTTTCTTACATTTTATGACACAACTACCTTTACAAAAACATTTAGATCAATGAATTGTTTTGTTACGGACTTTTCTTGGTGCCATTCATTTTGGTTGCCGTTAAAACTAAAAATTTATGAGCTGTTATTACAGCTGTTTTATTAAACTTTGTTCTAACAAGCTATTTTAAGTAATAATGAGCTTTAAAAGTTCCCATCTTCGTAGTTATTAAACTTGAAATTATTCCCTAAAGTGAGAACTTCTGAGCTAGGTATTTACTTACTTTACTATTTGTTAACTCACATACCTACATAAATAACCTCTCACTTATTTATTTATCTCTTTTTATTTTATTTATAGTTATTCATATTCTCAAATTATATAAATAACCAGAAATACACACACGCTCGCGCTTATATTCGTATTATCCTCTTAAGTGTTGAGATAAAGACTTCCTCCGGTATTTGTAAGGTGTTTTGAGATGATAGCTAATTAATTTATTTAATTTATGGGGTGTTAAAGCTGGGAGGACCGGTGTTAAATATATTATGTGAATAATATACCTCCGTCGTGATAGAAATGTTTATAAGTATAAGTTATTCTTATGATGATTATGTAGAAATTATTTCTGAACGTAAGTTTAAGGAAGATGGCTATCCGAAATGATTTTAGTTGAATATTGTTTATTTATTTAGGGACTAGCTTCACCGCAACCCGAATAAAATACATACAATTATGATCTTTATCAGGTTACCAGAATATCAGGTTGTTTTTACCTACTGCCAATTGCCAATATAAAGTTTTACATAAAAAATAAGACAATCAACCTAGCGGATTTTTGCAGAACTAATCCGACTTCATACATCCTTATTTGTGGCAATGACGACATTGTTAGCCCCAGTCTATTACACTCCTCACACTATACACCAGAAGCAATGGTCTACAATCTGTAATCCAGGATTAAACCAGATACAAGCTCCCGATGATTGCTCCTTATACCAGTAGACATTCCATCAAACATTCTCTTTTATAATACGAGCACAAATTATGCCCTTTCTAAGCAGTCATATAATCTAGGCGTAACTACTTAAATAGTATACACTTATTTAAACGCCATTTCTGTAGACGCCCGGAAACGGAACGCAACAGTTATTTCGCTCTTCTCTATATAACGGTTTCATCATTTGCTAGATACTTTTTCTTCGTGCACGGTAATATAGCGGTACTATGGGTTGCGTCTCGAAAGCAACTCGATGGAAAGTCGACGTCACATTTCACTGGCCTTTGATGTTCTTGATTTGAATATAACGCTGTGTAGTCACATCAAATCATTTCTTATAAGGGAGGATGTTTGTAGTAAAAGGACAAAGAAAAACAACTTTATTGCTATTTTGAACTGAAACAAATAAATTTATTGCGCTATGCACGATTAACTTTACACGCATAAAAATAATCGTTGAATAATGTATTGCTAAACATATTTTTGTACAAATTTTCACTCGTAACTCTCATGAACGAACTCTTCGATCGAGTTTCGATAGAGTCGAGAAACATTAGTAAATTCAAACTTAAAGTGCATTCACCAGACCCAGATACTGCTGGTAGGAAAACGATTGTAATTCGGATGATATCAAACTGTTGTTTAACAAACTTTGCAATTATTTCAACGAACATTAGAAGAATATATTATATAATAAAACGGTAAGTGTACAATTATAATGGAAGATGTTTTAATTGTATATGTGGTTTTATTTACTTTATAGAGATTTTAACTTTTTATTTGATTATGGGTAATTATAGTAAACCAACGCGACGTGGCAATGTGACAAGAATATGCAATTATAACAAAATTAAAAACAATGAAAGAATTTGCAAGAACAGGAAAAAGCTAAAAATACTTACGGCATTTTCATTGATTCCGTAGTTACTTACCTAGGAGTGGTTTTTTATTTGTACTTTTTATTTAGCAATATTAATCAGTAGAATTATTTGTAGTTTTAGTAATAGATAATATCATAATGTGTACACGTATATAATTTCTCTTTAATTAAACAGAGCATATGATTAACAAAACATATAAATCTCCAACTAATACTACGTTGCTACCTTATACGAGATATTATCGTGAATTTTATAAGATCTTAAACTTCAAGTGATTTAATTTATGCTTTTATACGTCGTGATAAAGTTAATATTTTAAGATAAAGGTATCGTAAAACGTAATTAGTTCGCAGTCAACCAAATAACAATTTGATTATTGCAGGACAAACCGACAACTCAACATGTCTTACTAAACGTTTTATTTAGATTCCAATATTAAAATGGTTAAAAAGAAAATCTGAAGCTTGTACAAGTCTTTGAAAATGCAAGGATATTTGTGCTTTCTGGCGCTATTCTGTTCGTTTGAAGTTGTCCAAAACAAAATGGAGCCGTTCGTAGTTGGCGGGGAGTACGCCCGAATTACCCAATACCCACACTCAGTATTTCTGGACATCACATGTCAGGATACGTTCATTTGCGGAGGTTCTCTCATCACTCAACAACTAGTACTGACTGCTGCCCATTGTATATCTACGTGTAGAAGCAGTCGCGGCGATCACGTGACTCTGAAATACGGCCATGAATACTTGGAGCAAATGAAGTCAGCGGTGGTAGGGAAGTATGTGAAACATCGATACTTTGATGATGATACGTTGGAATTTGACATAGCAATGGTACTTTCTAAGACTGTGGTGCCGTTGGGCAAATTCGTGAAGCGAGTAGCCATTTTACCTAAGAATCCGCAGCAGCCGTTGGCGGGGTACATGGCTGGCTGGGGAGTTATTAATGTAAGAAATTATATATTGAATAATTATGTTATTCATTTATTGTGTATTCTTAACCGATACATAGCTATTAATTAAATAAAGTAAAAGTAATTGTTTAAGCCAAGTTTAAGCTTTATAAATCAAAAACTAAAACATAACATTCTTTTGACAGCGTTCCATTGAAAACTCAATTACTTAATAGATTTAAAAGTATATGAAGGCCCAATACACGTAACATGTTTAAATCAGATATCTTAAACTACTACTCTTCTACCTAATTATAGTCCCAAGAAGAAGAATCAATGGCTCTGAAGGCTACAGTTCAGAAGTTTCAACCGAGCGATGTGTGCAGTCTCCTGGGGCCTTTACCGGATGGTACCTTTTGTGCAGGGCCTATTAAGGGACAGGGGGCTCCCGATCAGTAAGTTAAGATTATTATTTTTGGGAACAATAAAGACTAATAGAGCCTATTTAATAATGTTTATACTATAGTTTTAATTGTATTTGTGAACTGATGACCAAACTTATTAACAGCTGTAATTTAATTTGAAATGTTACATAATATCTTATTGATGTGAATAATCTAAGCGTACTTCTTTAATATAATCATTGTTTTCTTCCATTTCTGTTTATAATGTTTTAAATGTAGTGTGCAATAAATATAATAAGACGTATGAGAATTTTCGATCCTATCATTGAAACAATCAATGAAAATTATGTTGACTAATAAAATAACTACATACTTAATACATGTTCCAAGGTCTGTTTCTATTATTTTTCTAGAAAAAATAGAAATTAATTATCTACTTTATTTTCCAGGGGTGACTCAGGAAGTGCCTTCGTTATAAGAGGCTACATCCAACTGGGCATCGTCTCTTATAAGAACCCTAAGTACAGCCTGGTGGTGTACACCAACACCACATACCATTATGATTGGATTGTGCAAGCGGCTGAAAAGTTAAACTGTTGAAACATAGCAGTGTTTTATTTATTCCTTCGATCTGTTTTTATTAAGCTATTTTGTTTTAAAATAACTACTCTATTAAAATATAGTGACTTCTGGTAAATTGTATCTACCTAAAATATACTATGAAAGTCCTTCCCAGCTCACTGAAAAACAGCATAACTAAAATTTCCGGAGAGATTTGTTAAGTTAAACTAAAGTACACTTGAATAAACTAATTATTAAATTATATTATATGAATATTGAATATTTAACTTTTATTTTTACTTTAAGCCTCCTTGGCTGACTGGTCATAAGAATAATTCAATACCTAATTCAAATGTTAAAATAAAAATAAATCACGATTACCTTCTAATTATGTTATATTTAGTTGAATTCTATTTATCAAATAAGGTAGGGACTAATTCTGGATTCCATAATTTTTTTGGATGTGTGTGTGTATGTTTGTTACTCTTTCACCCAAATACTACTGAACCGAATACAATGAAATTTAGTACACATATAGCGGGTACCTTGGATTGACACATAGGATAGGTTTTATCCCAGAAATCCCACGGGAACGGGAACTATACGGCTTTTTCTTTGAAAACGCGGGCGAAGCCGCGGACGGAAAGCTAGTTCAAAATAAAAAGAGTTAATATTTCATGGCGCTTCAACTAGGAGGATGGACGAGGTGTGCTAATTACCATCCGTGCAATATTGATAATTTATTCTCACTTTGATAAGATATAGTTTAATTTATTTTCTTCTTCATAGAAAATGATCTAAAAATATTTTCGAGGCCTAGTTTATTTTACCAATGGTTCGGCTTTATGCTTTTCCAAAGGCTACTTTAAAAACATTTTGCCTAGCGCTCTGCATAGCTACCATTTGTAGAGACAAAATTTGCGCAACAAAAAATAATTTTGATCAAGTCTATTTATTCCTTTTAAATAAAACTCTTTTCAAACATTATTTTTCCACAGAACATTAGTATAGGTACCTTTTCTTTTTATTTCTTTTTACTAAAAGGCTTAATAGGGTAGCAATATTCTAATCAATAGCTACACTTCTACAAAAGGAGCTCGAAAAGTAATCTAACTTCTAATCTGACTAACTCTGATTAAGAAAGACACATTGCAATAAGGAAATTATTGCATCCCATCCATCACTATGGTAGGTACAAGGGTATATGCTAAGATTAAATTAACACATTCTATTAAAACATGATGTTTATAACAACATCAAAAATAGGACAGCCAATGATAATAATTAATAGGCATTGAGATTTACTCATAGACTAACATGTCCGTATCGGAGTCTGACATATTTCTCCTAAAAATAACTAGCCTATGACTCAATTAATAAATAAACAATCCTTATAAATTATTTTATTTGACTTCAAAGAACGTCAATACATCTAATTTCTTGTACAAATAATTTTTATTCATTATTAAACCATTAACAAAAAATGTTACGTCACAGATTTTCGTACTCTTGCCGGCCACGAGTACCATCTTCGATGACGCAAACCATAAAGCACTTACGCGGTAATTAAGATTCAATGATTCGTGTAATGAGCCGCAATGATACACTAAATGTAATCTATTACACTCTCAACAAAGTGACTTTGCTAAAAACAGAATGATTGTTGTAATTGCTTTTGTAATATTATTCGTTGATGCACAAGGAAAAATGGAACCTTTTGTGGTGAACGGAGACCGAGCTGCTATAGAATACTACGCTCATTCCGTATTTCTTTCAATACGAGACTATCAAGGCGCCTATATTTGTGGGTCGTCTATTTTGAATCAAAAAGTGCTAATTTCGGCGGCACATTGCTTCGAATCTTGTAAGAACCCTGGGAATGTAAACGCGTTTGTCGGAAATGCTAATCGTGGTAAAGGCAAGAAATATAAGGTGGCTGATTTTATAATACACGAGCACTATGATTCTCATGAAGTGAGCAATGATATAGCTCTAGCAGTGCTACGGGTACCCCTTTCTTTGGATAAGTATGTTAAACGAGTGTCTATACTGAAACGTCCTCCACCCAAGAAAATGGCGGCAGTCGCTGGATGGGGGCTAATTGACGTAAGCTTTACTTGCTTGTATTGTGTTCTTTACTTCCTTAATTATTATTTGTAACATATTCATTGTATTAATTGTTTCTGAAACTTTGTTTTAAACTTCTATGGAATACCTACGTATCTTCAGTTTTATCCAAATCATTACAGGAATATAATTCAATCAAAAGTACTTGGCTACATTCAACAGAGCAGAAAGTATGGACATTAGCGGAATGTAGGAAGGTTCTCCCGGGTATCCCCAAAGGGTGCATGTGTGCTGGTGATACTAATGAAAATCGATATGCATCGGAGTAAGTATTAACAGTATAAAAACAAGCATATAAAGATCAAGCTAAATAAATAGCTTAAATATACAAATATCATTAGATATTAGGACTGGTTGATTCCTTGAAATTTTTTACCATATTACTATCAAGAAGTATAGGGTTGTGATTCCACCGGACAAAAGTTTTTTTTTTATAAATAAATATTTCAGGACAATTTTCACACGCGACTCGATCTGATCCCATACTAAGCTTTCGCTTGTGTTATGGAAAGCAGATGGCTGATAAACATACATATATAATTTTAAATAAATACATATATAGATAATTAGCACCCAGACACAGAGCAAACATCTATGTTCATCACACAAATATTTGCCCTGGGTGAGAATCGAACCCACGACCGCTGGCTTAGAAGGCAGGGTCAGTCAGTTAAACAAGTCTTCGTATGGTGGACTAGAATACGCTTCCTTATAATCCATTGTTACAGCTCACTGCTTGTCAGAACTATTTAGCATATTTTTTTTTTCATTTTGCAATGAATAAAATAGCCGTTATAACGAGTAACATTCATGAAAAAATATTTATGAGGAAACTAAATGAGGCGGCAATTTGAGCAATATAGAAAAAGTACTATTAATAAGTACAAGTATAATAAATAATGTTTATATAATTTTAGGGGCGATTCTGGAAGTGCTTTAGTCATCAATGACTTCATACAGGTTGGTATAGTTTCCTTCAAAAGACCCGAAACTACCAGAGGTCTGGTGGTATACACAAACGTATCATACTTCTATAGTTGGATCAAAATTAACTCACGAAATTTGTATTGTAAGGATAAACTTGGATGAATATAATTATTAATAATAAATTTGTAGTTTAATTTCTTAATTTTCTTGAGCCGTGTGAATCTTTATGAAAACTTGACCTTTAAATTAAAATACGTTTAATGTTATCAATGAACGTATGTGTTTATCTATCCCTTTAGTTATTGAAAACATAACTATCAGAGTCGCTAGGTAGGTATTAATTTTGCAATATTTAGGAATTCGTGGAAATCAAAACAATTAATTTGCATTCATTTTACAATTGCATTACGATTTACGAACACTCGCCTTAACAGTTTATATATTCACTCACACCATGTGTGATGTGACACTACTTGCATTTACCCAAAGCAGATAAGAAAAAAAAACATACTTCTCTATAAGGGTTGCCAACATTTAAAAATTACTTGACTTTTCAACAAAAAAATTGCAACACTTATCAGCGCTTGAAAATACATGATACAGTTCATTTGTAATTCTTTATAAATTAATAAATAAGTTATTTGTATTTCGTTTTTTTTAAGACTTCAAATAAAAAAAAATATTAATGCCTTCCAGGGTACATTTTTCTTCATAATTGTTTTACCCTTTTTGTCATATTGGTATCAAACCTTTTTAAACAATACACATGAATGCCAGCGGTATATTAACACTGGCAACCTTATTCCCCACCTTATTTAGCGCCGCATGCAAATGATCACAGATCAATGTAAAAAGCAAATCAATTGACTGATATAGACAAAAATGCTTAACATGTTCTACGAGCATGGTATGGTAATGAGCAGATAAATGCTTAAGTGACAGTTTTTGTGTTAACTTTTAATTTGCATACGTTCAAGATGATAAAGTTCAAACGGAATTACTCAGAATTAAAACATTCTGTATTTTTTCCATGCATTCTTGACTTGAAGCGTCTGCTAGTTATTTGTACGAATTTTTTGCATTACCACATTTAGACTGATCGTTAAATAAGAATTTTCTGCAGCAGTTTCGATCGTGACACACAAACTTTAAGTTAAGGCGTGTTTTAAGCGTTTTTTTTTATCCCTAACCAGGTCAAAAAACGCAGGTTTTACTTGGAAAAATGTCCTGAGGCAGCTGTACTTTCCTTAAAAAATAAAATTTGCATGTAGTCCTGTAGACATTATTCTACTGCATATTACTTCTGATCTGAAACTCATTATACTTACCATGAATTGAACTATATTCAACTCAGCCTTAGCATTTCTTTATTCCTCCGTCCTCGTTGAATCATATTTGGTGCCAGTTCATTCAGACACATAGAGGAATTCCAATGAATCGTATATGGCTATACCCCATGGACTTGACGCCCTAACCTTACAGATATAAATAGAACACAATGTTGGTCAGCGGAAACAGGAAGTCTGCTTCTGCCGCCCTTATTTGACAGCTTTCATAGAATTTGCAATTATATCAAATACTTAATGGATTGAATGGTGGACTTGGATTTTTTGCTTATATTGATTCTATAAGTTAATTTATAGGTACCTACATTAATCCTCACTTTTAAATCAAAACGAACAGTAGTCTCTTCGATAAAATGATTAATTTATCACAAGAAAATCTCATTCAAATTAATTATTGTCAGACATCATAACCTAGTATGAATGACAATAAATAAATTTGAAATACAACAGATTTTATAATATTTTAAATATGTATCTAGTTTCATTATCCTATTGTCGAATTTTCCTAACGTTTGTGTACTTATTGTAAACTTCTGTTTCACTTATTTAACAAAACAAATAGTCCCCACTAGCATAAAGAAATACGAAAACGATCCTAACAAACTTTTTAAGCATTGCAATGTTTTACCTATCTCTGAAAAAAAATGGTTGCCTGTAAAGTCGGTTTTACGGGCGAAGATTTTACGTGACAACGTCTTTTTCTCGATCATAGTTGAGTGGGAGAGAGACGCAAGGCATTCGGCGGGCCTCTCTCTCGTTCGGTGACTCATCGTAACGTTACCGAGTTACACTTTTTCATAAGTGACTCCCAGTCGCAACCTAATTTAAGACGTTGTCACGTCAAACGTAGAAGTACCTACACCTCCTAAAAGAACAATTTTTTAATACAGAATTAACTAAAAATGTAACATCTCACAACCTTGGCACACGAAAAGTAACACAAAATAAATTACGTATTACTGGAGCAAAAAACCGCTATGGCGAAAGAACATGTTCATACATAATTCCCCGTTTAATAAATAAATTAGACAACAATATTAAAAATCAAATAAACTATAATAATGTAAACCGCAAATTAAAATCACACTATATATCACGCTTATAAAGAATCGGCCAGCACAGTAGGTGATAGTAAATTATTTTTTCTGATAGTACCCTCTTGTATGTCATATTTATTTTCTGTCATGTATCACTTGCCATCTTAGTGTGTTTGTAACTAATTTATTATTATAAAAGTAATGAAACAGTGTTTATACATATTATAATTGACGTTTGAATGAATATGCATCACGATCAAATCGTACTGATTTATGTGATGCTTTACTGTATATTTTCATGTTTTGTTCTTCTGTTCAATAAATGGTTAAAAAAAAAAAAACACATCAACAACCGATTAAGTTTGTCGTTTATATTTCTTACGAAGAGATGAACAATGAATTTCCACTTTCAAAACTTTAATAATTGTTTTGTAGAAATTGTAGTAAATGTTTTTATTTTAATCACATACCAACCTTGATGGAAGGTTGTAACTGTTTTAATATTCTGCATTCAGGTTGTAACTATTAATAGATATAATTTCTACAACGATTCAAAAACTTCCAAAATAAGTTAACCCGAATTAAATTGAATTTAAAAATAGACAACTCTTACTTTAACTGTCCAGATTTCGTGTCGTAGATTTTAAACTCAAGATCCACACAAAGTCGTCAACTTTTAGTACGCGAATTTCACCCATCTCGCTAAATCTAATTAGCTTATTGCTTTCTCTATAATCATTAGAAACGCGTACCATCGAACAGTGGGATTGACGGGTACAACTAGTTATCAACGAATACTGCAAGTTTATATTAAATGCCGTGTTATCAGCTCTAACACGTGTTCTGATAATGCTGATCGATTGGAACGTGAAAGTTGTAAAATGCAGGTGCACAGATTAGATACAATCTACTTTTGATGTTAAAAATATAGTTTAAGAAACAAACTTGTGTGTATCGTGCAATCGTACAGGTATTGTCAGTTATTATGTAGCAATACCTGTGTCCTGTACGTAGGTATACGATAGGTAGTATCGAAATGTTATATTTTAATATGTTAAGTAATGTAATTTGTAAGTCATTCATTATAATTTCATAATCATATTTTATTAGGCCATTTAATTGATGGTTTTTATAAATTTTATACCATTTTTAATGTATTTTTAGCGAGTTTTTTTGCTTCGTTGCTCATAAGCCACGGTAAGAGGTAGCACCTTTAATGACATAAAATTTTATACAGCTTTACTTAAGTTAATGAATATTTGTACTTTATCTATTGGCATGTCCGTGTTAATATGTCAACTATCTTCCGCAATTAATAAATTTAACAGGACTATTAAGATTCACCTCTAATTGATTACAATTTGAAATTATTCAAATTAGATTTAAATTACGTTAAACATAGAGCCTTCTTGGCTACAAAATATTATTAAATATTGATTTTAAAAACTTGCCTGATTAAGAAACTCAATTCTATCACATTTGCAACAGGATTACGAGTTATATATTTAGTCGCCTGTGAAAAAAAAACTCGAAAAACAAACATCTCCCTCGTATCTGTAGATGTAATGAAGTTATCTAAATAAATAATTTAACAAATAAATCAGAGAGAGAAACGTGGTTTCACATGTAGACAGCAAAATAACAAATAATATCATAATATAGTGAAACCAAGATTTGTTTCTTGATTTGTAAACCAAATCAGAAACTAAAGGTAGCCAAAAGCTCAAAAAAAAGCTCACCAAATAAAGACAACTCGGCACTTTTTCAGTCAGATCATAATTACTACCAACTATAATGCTTTTTTTTATTCTTAATCCTAACACATAAATTGATATCAATTGGTTGGCTACAAAATGAGTTAAAAAATTTGCCCATTCATGAATATTTACGATATTAATTCCACCAAACATTACCATGTAAAAGTTAATTATCTGTGGCTCTTTATCGACAGAAGCTGAGCTTTACGATATTTCTAAGTGTTAATGTAACGTCATAGAAAATGCAATAGGTACTTTGTAGCAAGATTAGTTGTACGGGATTTAATAATGTTTACTAAGAAAAACTATTTATCTGATGTATTTATGTGTATCTATTATTCTTTTATGTTCTGTACACCGTCTTATGTTGTATAAATATTGCGTTTATGTTAAACTATAAACAAATTCTTATTTCATTAAAATTTAAAACGTCGTGCTACTTAATCGTTTACTTAATGCTACTTATCTACTTGAAGCGTTAATTTTAAAAGCCTGAGATAAGTATTAACTTGTAAGTGTACAGAAATGTCTAGACAATTATAAATTACTTATATATATTAGCCCGGTTTACACGCACGCTCTTTCGCGCGCGATTCGGCTTTCACGCGGGAAAGAGCGAGCATTTAAACGATGACAGAGAGAACGAGATTGCGCGTCCACTCCGCACACACTCCAACGCGCCATGCTTTTCTTCGTTCAATCGCGCGTGATTATCGTTTACACGCACAATCTTTCCTCTTTCCTCAGCGCGCGTGCTTTCCCGCGTTCAATCCTTCGCACTCAATCACGCGGTAAAGAGTGTGCGTGTAAACCGGGCTATCGACTGAAAATATTTATACAAAAACATGGAAAGCTTGAATTAATTTTAACGAGCTCTATCAAAAAAATTATATTTACGTCACAAGAATAAAATAATAATAAAATAATAACTCTAGTCTAAATACAAAAAAAGACATTTTTCATAAAAAACAAATCAACTTAATAAAAATATATAATGAGCGGGTAAATTAGTTTTAATTACAAAAGTCAGTACAAAAATTGAAATCGTGCAAATCTACATTCCGTTTTCATATTCTTAAATATAATTTAACGTGATGATACACGCTAAATGATTTATGTCTAACTGGTTTAGAATTATTTTGATGGACATTAATTAATGGTCAATAAATCTATGATAACTAACACTTAACTAGTAGCTATATTTTAAAATACAGCCGTCACTGTTCGCTTGCTAGCAAAAACTGAAGTAATAAATAGTGGTTAAAAAAGAGCGGAGTCTCAGGTTATTATTTAGCTGGTCTAGATAATATATTAATTTGTTATTAAAGATCCTCTTGCAATACACAAGAGATGATTTTTTAGTTATGTAATCGTACATGTGGGAATTGTACTGTTGCGACTGTAAAAACGAGGGTCTACCTTTTTATTTGAAAATAATTTATATTATGCAATGTTTGAAATTATTTAAAGAGAATAATATACATAGAGCTCAAGTTGTGTATTCTGTGTTTTTGCTGAATGTTGAACATGGTTCAAAGAATGGCGAGATATATCTATATCTACTTAGACATAGGTAATAAACGGAGAAAAGTCTTATAATTTATAGTTCCATTCAATATGAAGGTACATGAGTTTTCTTAATAATAACAATTCATATAACATTTGTAAAATATCCTAATACTATGTAGGATATCATTTCTATAATATATGATGTACAATTTATGTAGGTAATACATTGGGTAATACATTTAAATACGATAAATTAATCCAGTCATTTCCGTATCCACATTACACATCCTTCCTACATCCTAATAATAAAACTTTAGGTACATCCGACATCATGAGAATCAGACCAATTAAGTGTAAGAAAACGAACAACAAACAAAATATTAAATAACGTTCCTCATAAACAATTTACAAATTTAAAATAACAGCTATTCCTAATAATACATCCATACATTGCTCATTTCACATAATATACGAAAAAAATCTACGTAATTCTGAAAGATTTGTTCCTAAATGTAAATATATATCACACTAGCTGCGCTCCGCGGTTTCACCCGCGTGGCTCCGCTCCTGTTGGTCTTAGCATGATGATATATAGCCTGTAGCCTTATTCGATGAATGGACTATCTAACACCGAAATAATTTTTCAAATCGGACCAGTAGTTCCTGAGATTAGCGCGTTCAAACAAACAAACAAACTCTTCAGCATTTTAATATTAATAAGTATAGATTGCTCATTTCACATTATATAGATACGCATAAAACTGCCATTTCAATTTTAACTATTCGATCTTCTTCTTCACTAAGTTTAAGGACGAATCGCCCAGCACCAGTGATGCCACTAAGAGACCACGGGAATGTTACAAAAACCCCGTGAATTCTTCCAGTGCCATTGCCTGTGCATGGTGCGAAATCTTCTTTCTTCTATCTTCTTGTATCTTCTATCTTCTTGTTTCTTCTGTTAGCTGCTTCGACGAAATCGACATTTTCTTGCAGAGTTCAGATATTTAAATAAATATAAACGACATATTTAAAAAAAATAATTTAGTTCTCAACTAAGTGAACTGAGCAACTGATGAAAATTTTCCTAATTCTTTTTAACAAAAGTACTTATACACTATAAAAGCATTATAGTAACCCGTTCTTAAAAAGACAATGTTCACACATTAACAATAAAAACAGACATATTTTACCATAAAAATAATCTTAAATTACAAACATAATAAACGCATTGAAACATTCGTACTAATTCATGTGAAACTAACGGATTAACATCCTGAATGAAGCCTTATCAAAGCCTGTTCATTGCTTTTAATGATCCCACGTAATTCGGTAGATGTTTATCGAAAAGGATATACCTAATTAAATACTTACCTCAACATTTCGCACATATTGGCTAAAATTTACGTCAACCGCGATGTTATCACTAATTTAGATAGAAACATGCCGCGAAAGGAACTAATTTCAGCTTTATTGCAAGCTTTTACTTACTTCGTTTACCCATCATTAGCAATATTTGTTGTGATTTTACATAGCTAGGCAACATTGGCAACAACTCCTATTACTCCAAATTCGAGTAGGTATCTTCTTAAAGTGCCTTCTCGGTTCTCCTTTGGAAGGTTAGCTATCATTTTGGCTATTTACCGCTGTTTTGAACAATGATTTAGAGTTCTTCCCAAACCATTGACCATTATAAAGAAGTGGTTCTGAAGAAAAATAATTACTAACTAATTATAATTAGTTTTCATAGGCTTTTAAAAAGTTCAAAACTATAACATTATTAATTAAACCCTCTTAAATTTGATGTTAGATAAAAACTTTGTTGCACATTGTTCACAGAAGCCAGCTATAACAGCAGACTACCATAAAAATCCAATTCGAGCGCTACAATATGTTCCATAATTTATAACTTTATCAAGTTGTTGTTAAACTTAAGGGTGCAATTAAAAACAAACAGTAAATATAGCGGCATTGTAACTAAAATAAGTATATTGATATGCGCGCCAGTCACCTGCAAGATTTTAATCGAAGTTGCGCGCGCGCGTAGTTAAAATTAATGAAAGAGCCTGCACATGTGATGGCCATGAATTGTAGACACTGGCTTTTACATTAGAATGGGCTACTGTTTTGTTTCAGATGTGTTTTAACCATATATCTTAGCGCAAATGGTCGCTGCGCCGCGTTAAGGCTTAGCTTTAAATTGATGATAATATTACCAAGAAGGTAAAGTTAGAGATTTCGCATTTTAAGTACTGCTTTTCCCTTTATATATTTTTGAGATTCTAGACAGTTTAAAGACAATAAACTAAAGCTCATAATGGCTCTTTCTGAAAATATATTCCTTTTATTAAACTATGCCTTGTTAAGCATCTGTTATTGCGTTGAAAATAAAAATCATAACAAGGCAAGTCAAAATTTAATGAGTTAATGATAAAATAGATTAGGCAACAGCTATTATTTTATACCGCTAGCGTCGCAGCTATCTCCCTTGTCTATTATAGAATCTCGAGGTATCTATGAATCGATCTGTTTCAAATAAGAAGTGAAATCTCAAGCAGCATTCAGTATCGACTGTAACATCTACCTTGTAATTGGGTCTGAACTTATATTTATTGTTTCAAGACTACGTTTACATCTATCAGAGATTATTTTCCTGGACACAGTTGGAATTAAATGTAAACTTAGAGCACTATTATTTTAATCCTATTATAATTTACACTTTACAGAGATAAAATTGTATTGCTTTAAATTATTTCTTAATAATAGCATGTTCAATGGTTCGCGAATACGGTAGCATAATTTATAATGTCGCTTATTTACAATTTAGAGCGACTATTATTTAAATTCTTCGTATTTACTGTGTAATTATCATTTTACTCGAGAATAATATAACGATATTTATTAATATAAACATTGAACCAACTAGTAATTATAGCAATAAACGAATGTGAACACGAAAGTACGTTGAGACAGCTTGGCGCGACCTGCCCGACTACACAATCTACAAGGTTATATACGGATTATATAAACATTATAGAAACGTTTACAAGTTTCAATTAGTTTCTTATTTATTTGACAGTTTTGTAAAAATTTCACATACGAGAATTCAAAAGATAACCAAGTAATAAATGTAAATACTCACTTAGAAACAAAAGTAAAAATGTTACTATATATAAAAGGTATTTTTAAAGTCTCTTTGTTTAATCGATTTCACGGGAATTTATCTCACGTTTCCCACGAGACGAACGCACTAGCATCTGTGATATTTCACAAGTCTAGCCGAGATTTAGTGCTCTGGTTACGAAGTACATTCACTTATTTCTCTCAGCTTAGGTATGTCTCGGTAATAAAAGTAATTAAAACTCGGAGCACATCCTGCGAAGGGACAAGTGGAGTGAATTTTCACCGTCAGATGTATTATCGTCTTCAACAAACGAGATATGCAATCGACTTCTTGCACTAAATATTTATTTATTCACGCATTATAGTTAAGCTTTCCAGTTGGAATCGGAATGTAACAGTTTGAAAGTAGTTAATTGTCGTTGTCGTTGTCGCGTGAAATATTCCCGGCGTAAACATCCTAGTTTGTTGATGTCTATAGAATGGTATACAGTATGCTAATATTATAAAGCTGAAGAGTTTGTTTGTTTGAACGCGTTAATCTCAAGAACTACTGGTCTGATTTGAAAAATTCTTTCAGTGTTGGATAGCCCATTTATCGAGGAAGGCTTATATATCATCACACTAAGACCAACAGAAGCGGAGCCACGCGGGTGAAACCGCGAAGCGCAGCTAGTGGTATTATACAATACAAATACAGACACATTCGTGTCACATAAAGTGGCGAGGAAACTTCGCCGCGGGTGGGATATGTGCGAATCATCGCATTCGCACCACGCACATGATAATTCTTGTGTTTGTCACAGCGCAGTGTCTGGCGCGCTGCATGCACAAGGGAAATAGCGGTAAAAACGTAACCTCATTCATGATAAGGTCTTTGTTTGCTTATTTATTACGAGTAATGGTTATCTTAATGACAATTATGCTAATGTACAACGATTACGTTATAATTTATAATGAATTGATGAGGTTTTTCGTTTGTGATATTTGGAGTGTTTTGTATGTGAATACGTATCTACCAGATAGCGATATCAATTTTGTACAGGAAAGTTATTGTTACTTTCCGTCATGAAGATGAACGATGAAATTGAAGGGTTTTACTTAATGCCTGACTTGTATTTCAAACGATTTATGAATTAAATGATCTTCTATGACTCGCAAACCCTAATCAAGCCTTACCCTATCAAGTGAAATAAGCAGAATCACGTCAAACTTACTAGTGAGTCAACAAGATTTTGAAATGAGCAGATGGCAAACGGTGTTATTGACATAAACCTAAGCTTGTTTATATTTCTTTGTGTGGTCCGGAAAACAAAGATTTACATTATTTTGGAGATCGCGAATGGATTAAGCATACATAGTATTGAAATGTGTGTTATCACAACTACTATACGAGGTTTTATAGACTTTTTATAACTGTTGTTAAGTAATTGAGTGAATGTGACAAAGCGTTTTCTATTTTCTTTGTTTAATTTTCTACATTTGGTAATTGTTTATTAGTCCATTGAAAAGTTACATTTGGTGTTGCGTTTTTTAGAGGACGCAATTTTATTTTTTTGATGTGTAGGGGGGGTCAGTGTGAAGCTATCACCAAGTTTGTGGGGTCGCCATCCTTGTCCCACGGCCGCTATCTTGAAAATAGCGGTTGAAATTGTTTTTACGATATATCTCTTATTTATTTATTTATTTATTTATTTATTTATTTATAACACTTCATTGTACAAAACAATATAGGAAATTTGGTACAAATTAGTGAGGTACAAAAATTTTGCACAATAGGCGGCCTTATTGCTACACAGCAATCTCTGCCAGGCAACCTGGTAGGAAAGGAAATGTGAGAAGAATAAGGATAGCGCAAAAAAGAAATAAAAGAAAGAATATATTAAAAAAAAATGCCTACATACTACATAAACTACATATACTGTACATAGATACCACATAGTTATATAAATATACTTGTATTATACACTACACAAACTACAATATATATATATAACAATATATACAAAAATTATAATTATACATAAATAATTATTACTAATACAACTATTGCATGGCTAGATAATGAGCTTTCAATAGGGACTTAAAAGAACTAAGCGTTTGTGCACGTCGGATACTTTCCGGCAAGGCGTTCCAGAGCTGAATGGCACGAACAGTAAACGAGTTGTCATAAAAGTTTGACCGATGGACAGGAGTACATAATAATAAAAGGTTGGAAGAACGAAGAGTGAGAGTGTGAGTAGAGCTAAGATAGTTAAAGTTGTTTTTTAAATAGGACGGTGTTTTAGGATGAAATAAAATACAATACAGGAGATGAAGAATGTGAGTATTCCGGCGGAAGCGAACGGGGAGCCAGTTTAATTTTGTTCTAAACTCAGAAATATGATCAAATTTACGTAATCCATAAATAAATCGTATACAAAAATTTTGAAGCTTCTCAAGGGTGTCTAGTTGGTATTCATGGAGATCTGGATAGGATGAATCGGCAAAATCAAGGAGAGGAAGGAGTAAAGAATGAGCTAACGTAATTTTCGTAGCGATCGGTAAAAAGTTTCGTAAACGCCGTAGCGAGAACGCCGATGAGAAAACCCTTTTACGGACTTGTTTTATTTGCTCATCCCACGAAAAAGTTTGGTCAAGTGTCAAACCAAGATTTTTTACTTGTGTGCTATATGGTATAGATACACCATCAACAACGATACTTGGTAAATCGGCCCAGTCGATTTTTGATACGAGCTGCCTGCTTCCGAAAATAATAGCTTTTGTTTTAATTGGGTTAACTGTTAAACCGTAATGTTTACTCCATGAGACGATTGCCGCAAGATCAGCGTTTACTTGAAAAATCGCTTCAGGTAGTTCGAGTAGTGATGCGTGTTTATATAATTGGAAATCGTCTGCATACATATGGTAGGGTGACTCAATATTTTTGGAAATGGTGTTAATAAAAATGGAGAAAAGGAGGGGAGAGAGAACGCCGCCTTGAGGAACGCCAGCAGTAACATTGCACCAAGATGAGGAAATCTCCTCAATCTGTATACGTTGCCGACGTCCCCTTAAGTAGCTATGTACCCAATCGATAGCCGATGCAGATAAATTAAGGGACCGCAGTAAAGCCAGCAATATGTCGTGATCGACCGTATTGAAAGCGTTACTAAAGTCCAGCAACGTTAGAATTGTGAGCTGCTTATTGTCAAAACCTCGCCGGATGTCGTCAGTGATTTTGATAAGTGCAGTGGTCGTACTGTGACCGGGACGGAAACCGGATTGGAAAGGATTAAGGAGATTATTGGAGTTAAGGAAAATACTCAATTGCTCTTGAACCAGTCGTTCGAGAACCTTAGAGAGAAATGGAAGGATGGCAATGGGTCGGTAATCAGATGTAGTGGAAGGGTTAGGAATTTTTGGGAGAGGTATAATGTGAGCACTTTTCCAATCATCAGGAAATATGCCAGATGCAATGGAAAAATTTAGGATATGTGTGATAGTAGGATTGATTATAGGGAGGATTGGAATGATCATGTTCCGACCAATGCAGTCACTACCGACGGCCTTTGAAGTGATTGACAATATGCTTTTCTTAACACTACACTCGGTAAAACGATTGAATACAAAAGGAGGAAAGCTGGGATGGGGTAGGTTATTTAGGTAGGATAGTGTATTAGATTTAAGGGTAGGATGGAAATCTGAGGGAGGATTGGAAAAATGGGAATTGAGGACATTGGCCTGGGTTGATTTAAGACAAGGATTTTGTTGGGATCTGCCAATTCCAAGGGATCTGAGGAATTTCCAAGTTTTAGAAGGATCACCATTGTCAACCGACTTAGATATATAAAGTCGTTGAGCATCCCTACACAAGGTATTGCAGCGGTTTCGAATTCGATTAAATTTTTCACGATTTATATCCGAATTAGACAACTTTAATTTAGTCTTTGCACGCGCCTTCTTCCGTAAAAGTGATTTAAGGTTGTCGGTCATCCAAGGGGCAGGCAGGTGCTTCAACTTAACTGGACGCATTGGAGCATGCGAATCATAAAGTTGAAGAATTAATGAATTAAAAAGCGACACTTTATCATTGATGGTATCAGCAGACGAAACTACCGACCAGTCCATGTTTATTGCGTCTTCGCACAAGCGCTCAGCATTAATTTTACCGAAATTACGTTGCAAAATAGTCTTAGGTTTCGATTTAGGAAGTTTTAATTTGTAAGAAAGGAAAATAAGGTCATGGAAGGAAAACATGTCAGCTGAACGCTGTCCGTGCTCAGCGACATGCGTTGGGGAGGAAACAATGATGAGATCAAGGAGGGATGGGGTACAGTTTGGAGAGGAATGGGTAGCCTGTAAAGGGAGGATTTTAAGATTATAGGAATCAACTAAATTTATAAGCTTATTACTACGATGATCACCCTTGAGTAAGCAGGTGTTAAAATCTCCCATAAATATAATATGATTATAGAGAGGAGAAAAGGATTCAAGGATCTGGTCGAAGGAATGGAAATAGTTAACAGAGAGGTTAGGGGAGTAGAAGACGCCTAAAAGGATTTTAGTGTTGGAAGAAGTTATTTCGACAAGTAGATGTTCAGCTGCATCGCTAGGTGGCGGCTGAGGGGAGGAGCTGACAATAGTGAAAGGAATGTGAGAACGTAAGTAAATTGCAACCCCTCCTCCGGTCCGACCCATGCGATCGTTTCTTATTAACTGAAATCCTGGAAGACTATAAGAAGAGGAAGGAAGACAGGGTTTGAGCCAGGACTCTGAAATTAATATGGCATGTACAGGATGGGAGTCAAAAGTAGCAAGGAGGTCAGGGTAGTGTGCCGGAATACTCTGGGCATTTATATGAATTACATTAAAGTTATTAGGTTGATTGGAGAATAGAGAGGAAATGCAAGGAGAAGAAGAGGAAGTCAAACTATTAAAACTGTCGCTTTCTGAACCATTTGAAGAGAGTAAAAAAAACGCTTCGCTTTCCGTGCTATCATTTAAAGCCATGACGAAAATAATAAATAATTAATATAAAAAATAATATTCTTAAAATATAATATATATATATATAGTAATAAAAAAGTATATATAGATAAAATATAGTAATAATAAGTCTAAGTTTAAAATCCAATAATCTAACATGACCTTTACCACCAGTTATTATATACCGAATTCAACACACTACTTGTGTAAATTACAGTTCAAATGTCCAAAGCGCTAGTATCCGTGACAACTAAAAGAATATAAGAATGACACGAATTGTCATTGTCAAATGTCACAACAAATTACAAAAACAAAGGTACCTACAATAATTTTTATATAAGTAGTTACAATGTGAAATTATATTTTAAAATTACCTTAAAATTTAACAACATATACAGCTAAAATATAGTTAAAAGTTACTTGAAGAAAACAGACGTTCACACTATTTAAAGAAGCAAGAAGTTAAAGTAGTGAATTCCGAAACATAGAAATATTTTGAAATGAGATATTAAATATAATACAGTGAAACAACTACCAATTTTGAGTCTAACAAGTGAAGTCAAAATGCAATAAAAGAGTACAGAATGCAATCTACTTAACTCTACCGAACCTCTTGGGTCTTGAATTAGGCATCTGTTTTGAGTTAGTGGAAGTAGAAGCCGAGCCAGATGAACCCCCAGCAGCAGAAGGGATGCCATCAAGTTCAGCCATCATTGTGACCTTGTGTCTTGTTCCATCTGTGGTTTGCACAATAATATGACCGTCTCTGGTCCAGCAATTGGATACACCAAAGCGAGATCTTGCCGAAATAAAGACATCATGTCTTTCTTTGATCAGGAATTCGGATAATGTATAACCACTACCCTTCAAAGAAGTTTTTGAGAACCATATGGTGTCCCGCACAGAAACATCTTTAAACTTAATGATGATCGGTCTGGGCTTATCAGATTTCACAGCTCCTAAACGGTGGCACCGGGAAATAGCTTCTTGTTGAAAATGCGGGACTTTTAAGTGATCTGTTACAACTTTGGTTACAAGACTGGAAGGGTTTTCCTTTACTGCTTCTGGCACTCCATGAATCAGCAACATTTTTCTCCGACTTCTCATCTCCCATTTAATGTATTGGTTAGAGAGGAACTCAATTTGGGATTGTAAAGTATGGAGAGAAGATATGACAAAGGAGCGAAAGCTGTTGAACTCCGCCGCTAATCTTGAAGTGGGGCTGGCAGATGCAGGTTGAGGATTGTTAGTGCTGTTGACATTCTGCAGCTCTCTTTGAAATTCAGCCATTTTATCATTGAACAACGCCGCCATTTCTGCCATTGAGTGTTTGACGGATTCCATAGTGATGAGATTGAAAAATGATGTTATTACAGTAGTGTTGAAATGTTGAAAATTTATGTAAGGAAAGTGAACTAGTGGGCAAAGGCACAAATTTAACACATAGAGGTAAGAAAACAACTGTAATTATGTATATAAAACGAATTTAAATACAAGAGCTCTCAAAAAAAACGTGTTTCTACTTTTGCTCCTACCCTCGAAAAAAAGCTATTATCAATCTATAATCTTAAACTATTTATCTGATAAAAAGAATTGTTAACATTATTTATTGCAAATTAAATTCTCTACAAATTTGGTCCAGTAACTTTTTGTCGTAGAACAATAAATAGAAAAGTTATAAGCGAAAATGTTCATTAATTAGAGCTATTTATATTTTTCAATAAAACTTTTTTTTATCATTTTACGAAGAAATGATATTAGACCATTTTTGTAGATTGTTTTTCGAGGAACAACTTTTATATACAACATTTTTTCATTACGTCGTAGGGGGGGTCACCCTACACATCAAAAAAATAAAATTGCGTCCTCTAAAAAACGCAAGGTTAGGCCTAAAAAAAGTAACATTTCAATGGACTATATTCTTTTTATTCAAATTGTAATTTCAGTGTCTTTTAAAAAATGTATAATTAAATTCTTAAATAAGTATTATTATTTATCACCGAATTATTATTATATTTGTTTGTATAAATTCGTTTTAAATTATAACATAATATTATGAGATATAAACATGGCCTGGGTACGTAACGTATCTATTGGACACCTCCTTTTCCTTTTCCTCCGTCCTTAATAAAAGGCACTTATTGTTTCCTGAAAAAGTTTTGTAACCAAACCCTCCAACATTTCTCGCATCAGTCTCACAAATCTTCGAATGGCAATCGCAATCGAAAGCAAACCATAAACAAATTCCGATATAGTTATGAACAAACTCCGACTGTTATTGTTGGCATAAACGGTTATGTACGACGGTACGGTAAGCAATGTAGATTATGTTGACATAATGGATTATCTATGACCACTAGATAGTATCGCTGAAGCTAATTTCACGCTCAAACTCAACGAGGAAGTACAAGATACTGTGTTATTATAAATTGTTGTCTGTCATTGGACGGTGATTGATCGAGCTGAAAACTTTTAGGAATCGTAAATATGTAAACCGATTCGATGAGGATAAGCAACAGGAACGAACGTAAGACGGTAGGATATATTGGCTGGTAATCATTGTTGTGTCAAATTATAAATGATCAGTTACATTATGTTGGATTGATGACGTCAATCATTTTAAGTAGGTAACTACTAACTAACCAAACCGTGTATTTGGTGGTAATTAGTGTATGCAATGTTAAACAATACACAGAGGAGATAACTATAAAATATTTTACATTCATAAACTTTTCCATAAACATAATCCAGCGCAGAGTTAAAATAAATATGGCTTTCTTAGTTTCTTCAACAACTGTGACTGGAGTGGGAATTATAAATATCCTGCAATCCAGGAAGCTATTTAAATAGGACATTTCCCCTTTTACGGAATAATTACTTGGAACCTGTTGCCTAATAGGGCTGTTACAAACAAATTATAGCCTGGGGCCCAACATCGTTTACATCTTGTTAATATACGTTAACTTCTTAGAGCTTCTTACGTTAATTTTCCGTCCAGTTATGACATAAATGCAGTATGAAAAATTATGACTAATTTCTTACTTGAACACTGAAGTTGATGGATGTTTCCGCAAGACAAAGATAGGTATGCTAACTCTTCACCTATTATTTTCTAACATTTACAACAATATGGTTGGTTAATTGCTTATAAACGTAAGACCGATTATCTCGTTGCCTACAAATATTATTCAAAAAAATAACATCGATTTTAATTGTAATACCTAATTGTGATAGTGCTCAAACGTTGACTATCATTTAATCCTGTTTTTACCAAATTGATGACGAAGTATTACAAAAAATAGATTTGAAGTACCAGGCAAGCATAATATGCAGGTATTGTGTATGATCTGTCACAATGTCCCGGATTTCCCAGCGGGTGACCGCTACTGGTTCGCCCCACTAATGGTTCTGCGTAATAGAATTATTTCAAGATTGATAACCTATACTCAGATATGAATAGATTAAGATTTAGATCGTAGAAATTGTGCAAGGAAACAAATGCTCCTGCGCATTTGTGGCAATAGTAATTGGTTTTGTGTTTAACTGGTTGTATGGTAATATGTATTATGTAGCTAATAAGTTAATAAATATTGTTTAAAATTAAGTCAAATTCAAATTCAAATTCAGAAATAATTTCTTGCTATTGAATGGAGAGCTTTTATCGGGGCTTCTTGGTTGGTTATATGGAAGACTCTTGGGGCTACTGAATTACAATTTGTAAATTTTATTAAACACAGTCGCTTTATTTGGCAGAATAACTTACAATTATATTGAAACTTTAATTTGCTTATTTTAAGTCTGAAGGTAAATGATCTTGAAAATTCGTTTCTCAAATTTTTGGTTTTTCTCAAGGCATCTAAAATTAAACGCATTCAAAGACAGTTAATTATTTTTATCCACAGCCACGTCTAAGCACGTGTTATGCAAGTGAATTATTATTCATGTTATTCATACACCAACCGCGATGCAATACGCACTATAAATTATAGTATATCCTGATGTAGGCGGGGCTACGCCTACATGCCTTGCTTCTAGATTAATTGTATAAAAATTAGATTGAATTACTGATAGGGGTTTATCTACTATCATAGTATTAATTGTAGGATATTAAAATATGTTATACTAACGATTTTTAAAAAGAAGACTTGTTACCACAGATCACAGAAACTAAAGGCTTGTTACTTTTGTATCCTTTGGTACAAAACTAAAGTATTGCAAACTTTTTTACTAATAATAATGATTAAAACATATATGTGTTGATTACATGCCTATGTATTTATTTTTATATAACCTATTTTTATAAGATAAAGCTGATATTCATAAAAGCTCATGTTCAAATAAATAATTAATAACAGGTAGAATTATATTCATTTACCTATATCGAATTCCCTATCTCAGTAATTGTTTTTCATGTTTCTCAACAGGAACCATAAAAGCTTTCATTTTATTTTGTTTGCGAAAGCCTCTGATAATCAATTCTGGATCACAGGACACATAAAATAAAATATTAAAAAGCAATAGAACTCTCTTGATTTAATTAAATGTTCAATAGAATTCAGTTTGATTGTAGTTTGATTTATTGCATTGTAATTTGTAAGATTTAACCAGTCCATAATTACTATTTCACATTATAGTTCATAAAACCTCAGGAAAAAGTAATTAATAAATTAGTTTAATGCTTTTCCACAGAGATATAAAGAAGAAAGTTGATTTAATTGTTCCTCAATTAATTTATTTGTGTGCCACAAGCCTTTAGTCTATAATTTAATTAGAAAGTTTATTTTAGCAATGGAAACGTTTGCCACAATTTGTATAGAAATATTGATATTGGAATTTTTACTAACTATATTTTCGTCTACATTTTTATATCTTATATATAAAATTTTTGTGTCACAATGTTAGTCTGCATACTCCTCCGAAACGGGTGGACCGATTCTCATGAAATTTTCTGTGCATATCGGGTAAGTCTGAGAATCGGCCAACATCTATTTTTCATATGTACCACGGGCGAAGCCGGGGCGGACCGCTAGTGGATATATAGATATATTGTATATTAAATATGTATTACAAGACTACTATCATAATTATTATGGGTAGATAATTTTGCGTCTGTTATACGACTGCAGCTTCTTCTTTTAATGCCCTGAAAATTATTTTCATCAATTAGATGGAAAGAGATTTGATTGGATTTTGTAGGTAATGAATATACATTGTATTCTACTAGCTAAGCCGTTTGCACATCATAGATATTATTAGATACTCGTACTTAGACATAAGTACTAACTTTCATAATAATGTTACTGGAAGTAGTTCATTCGCAAACAATTAAAGATCATTACGATTTCGTCATGACAGTACGATAATCTAGATATCCCGAGATTTAACAATCGTAATAACTTTAATAGGTGCAATATTTTTCAATCAGTAACCGTAACTGCGTTGTCCGCAAACAAACATAAAACGAAATTACAATCGTCGACAATCCCTCGAGAACGGGTTCTAACTTCTAAGCTAAAACAATTTATACCCTTAAGGTTTCTACCCACTACCACGTATCATAGGTACCTACCATAGAAATCTAAATAACAAGACACTGTTATTTAGATTTCTATGGTACCTACATATCAAGAAGGACTCAGGCAAAAAAACAGCCTGTGTGCCGAGCACACGTGTCAGAAGTGAAACTTCTTTGGCAAGATTCAAAGATACCAAAATCGTCGCCTTACTGCATGTGTGTGACGGTATTACATACATACATGACCCGAACTTGCAATTTCACTCTCAACGCGCCTAAAGAAGTTTCACTTCAAAAATCTTTGTATTCAAACTAATTGTGGTTTCCACTTTCGGATTTGATACGTAATTGATACGCTCTAGTGGGCATAGTAGAGCATCCTGACATGTTCCTATTACGGTCATAGAATTCGTTGTAGTGGGTAGAGGCCTAGTTAATGCTACCGACAGATGCAATAAGATGGAATTATTTAATACATACCGCTTACAGCATTGTTCGCTCATATTGTAAATGTTTCCACTGAACAATTCTTGTGCGGAGGTAATAAAATAATAGCCTTTATTTATTGTGCCGCGTGAATAGAGAAGCCGGACTCCGTTTTCATGTTGTAAAGAAAATATACTGTTTACTTTCTTTATGTTAATGGATCAACGATATTTTCTTATTGTGATGGTCTTATTTTGAATAAATATACGAATCAATTATTGGCATGTTTATAGAATTCATTTGTATTATGATTTTTTACTGACCATTTGCCTATCTCACTATCTTTTAATATAAACACTGAGATATTTAGATCATTTCATATTTATTATCGTAATTGGCATAAGTTTTGCGTAACTTCATTACAATCTTCCCAAAAATGTGACATAATTGCCTTAAACTGTTAACTATGTAAGCAACAGCTCGTGATTTACAAAATGCACTGTTTATCAGCATTGTAAGTCACACCTGTACCATATTAGCGAGCGTAATTTGTGTAAGCTCACATCACTGAAGGCATCGATTCAATTTATTTGGTCACGCGAGTTTTAAAGACACGCTAATCAAACTTGTGCCAAAAGAACATACCTCTATTTAAATCATTTAAAGAAACGATAGCTTTAAATATTTGTATTTATTTTATATTAATGATAATAAAGAGTCTCTCATTATTAAGAAATGAAACCATTCAGTTGTAAAATGTAGCGGAAGTATTAGGGAGATAACTTTTAGAATTACGAGCGTAATTAGTCGTAGTTGCAGTACATTCAACTAGAAATTGCATACAAACAATCCGTAATTTAATAATGTGCTTTATTATGTAAATTAATGATCATTATTAATATAAAATGATAATATTATACATTTTGCATTCAACCGATGCATTTATTTACTCCTATTATCGCCCAAGTCGAAAATCCTAATAAACAAGACAAACAAAAGCACATTATACCGGCCTCATATATAGCGGAAGATTAATATTAATGAATAGATTTTGCTGTATTGAAATTTATTCTATTAGGCCACAAGCTTCTCCTGCATTCCGCAAAGGCTTCAGATTGGCCGGTTTTAGGAGCAAGCGTGACTTTGGAAGCAATTGTGCGGCTAACCGTGGGATTCTATGCGAATTTCTATTCATGAGTACTAAACTAAAATCAGGGCTATATTTTCGTTACTTAGGCCACTGTTATGGGACTGAGCTGTTATATCTTATGAGCGTTGTTAGATATTTAAGAATCGTAAATTGGAGTTGGAGGAAATAAGTTCCTAGACTGAGGTAAGCTTCTTGTAAATGTTCAATATAGGTATGTCAAATGGCTGATCTTGTATAACTCTGTGTTAAGGATATAAGTTGTATTTGTTATTTATATAGAACAAATGTATTTACATACGAATGATATACAAGTAAATATTAAACTAATATCTACTAAGTTAGATATGTAGTACAATTTTATTTGAATTTCTACTCACGGAAACCAAATAACTTCTGCTGCGCTTGCTGTATAACCTGAAACAAGACAATATTAAATTAGTAATTAATAATAATAAATCTTATACAAAAATCGTCTTACAATTTTAAAGTATGTATAGGTTATAATATGCACTAGACATAAATCAAGTCATTTATTAGTTCGATACCAAAATGTATTGTAAATTAAACTATACCTAGCAAATACATGGTTTACTGAGTTTACTCTCAGAGAAATCAACTCGCGCATTACCAGTTCCAAATACCTTGATTACCTTGTTAAGCATACACAAGCGAGGCATCTCCGATACAAATTTGTTTGCATTCGCATTCCCTCATCGCCTATCTATAACATACTATTCACTAGACACACGCTTCACTAAAACGGGTTTCCTTTTTCAAGAACGAGCCAACGCTGAACGCTCCTCGGCCAAGACTATGTCGATGACATAATGGATTGCAAAAGATTTATTGATTTTGATCCTTGATAATAACTTGGAAGAAGTTAGTCATTCATAAAAAGGTCTTATTTACACTACAGTCTACACAATAGAACACGGAATGACATCAAATGCCTATTTGTGGTTCATGTCACCAACATATTAAGTAGGTGACTAATACGCTTGTATTAAAAGTACATACTTAATTTGGTATTTAAGACTTTGAATTAGTTTTTGGCTAGGAATTAATACAGAGAGTGTTAAAATTTGAATAAAACGGGCTTTCTTCAATTTGAATATTTAAAACACGAATACAACTCATAGTATATTGTTTAAAAATTAAAATGTTGTATATTTTATACCTCATCGACAAAACCAAAACAAATATGCAAATATCTACCAAATTGCGGTTAATTTTCCTCGCTCATCTTATCTCTACCTTAAAGTTTTCTTTAACCATAACTTTTTGAGCTAATAGCCAGCACACCATATAAGTAATAATGCACTATGCAGCATACATACAAATAAAAACACAAATAGCTCCTGAACCATAATAATTATACCAAAACATGAACGAGTTTTTGCATAATAAGAAGATCGTTATTAATAAGGTATAAAAAAGTAACAAATGTAACAGTGACATCACAATGTAGTAATTAAGAACACTCATGTCGTATGGCCATATACGAAGACTCTTCTTGTACCAATTAAAGTACACAACTCTATAGGCTCTGGTATGCAAGGGTATTCATTTAAACCATTATGTATTGGGTTTCAATTATTACACATTGGATATTTATTTAATTGAAAGAATTACAATTTGTAGGAAAGACCTTTACGTTTTTGGTACTGTTTTGTTTTTGGCGCTAAAACATTTTCGGCCTAGATTTTCGAATTTTTCTCTATATTATATACCGTCTCGATCTATTTTCAAAATCCCAAGAAGAGAACTTAAAATGCTTAATATAAAGTGTGTTACTGGAGAAAATAAACCCAATTGTACGTTTAATTTGAAAAATAAATTATTCCACGCCTACATAGTGACAAAATCATAAAAAACATCAAATGACTCACGGTCATGATTGACAGACACAATATTATATATTATTATTATGTATTCAGGCGCAGAATTAACAAATGTCTGAAATAATTTGCCTACAGCTATATGTTTTGCAAATGTCCATGTAATGATTTTTAAAATTATCTTTTATGTGAACTCCGTGTAATGGATGTAAAAAAAGGCTCGAATAAATCATACTTGAAATTTTATTTGTATACGTAAGTGTTAAAATAAATAAAAATATCTTTAATTTACAATAATATGAAGAACACGTCATTTTCTCTTAAGTTTTCGTGACTAATGACTATGTTATATATAGCTTTTAAATATGTTATGTTAAAATAACGAAGGTGGGTCATTGACCTTACAACGTCTACTCACAGACAAGATGATTTTTTTTCAGGACGTTTTAAAATGTATATAATGCAATTATTTGTATATGTCCCGAGATCATGTAAGCACATGAGACTTTGAAGTAAATAGATTGATTTGAAATATCTACACAAGTATATCAGAGTATTGACATTCATTTAGGCGGGAAATTCACTCAATTATTTCAAATGAAAAGTAAACCCTATCTCGTATAGATAAAATATATATATAAATATCATAAAAATATGATAAAAGATTGATTAACATTCCACACAAAAATGAAGTAAACGGAAACATTTATTAAATAAGCAAGTTTACTTTGACTGTTATTTATATCGGCAGTAAACCCTGCACAGTTTCCAGATTTATGGCTGTCACCGAATATTTTGTAACAATTCGTAAAATCTCGCACATGCTTGGTGTACCTAAAGCTTTGGTTACACAGGATTTAATATATATTTTTTGGTTTCTGGAGGTTATATTATTATATCATACAATTGAAATCGTTTATAAGACGATTAAAAACTTGATTAAAGTTCATTAAAGCTTGGATTCGAATATAAACATGTTTAAAAGTAAAAACAATATATTTTTTAAATACATTCAAAGTGTAGGGTTTTTTCATAGTTTCCAATATGAAACGATTTTATGCCAGAACACATACTTCCAAAATGACCTTGAAAAAAACAGTAATGCAAACTCAGCTTAGTTATGTTATGTATTACTCAGTGAGCCGTCACTGCGGGTTATTCAAGTTCATTTGCCTTACGGAACCAACAGTTTAGGGACCCGCATTATGTTCGATAATCGATATTATGTGTGTATGTGTAATGAGATTATTAGTGTTAATTATTCAGAACTTTTTTTGAATAAACTTGTAACTATACCACAATATTTCAGTATTTCCTAGGAAATTCCATAGGAAATATTGTAATATTGTGACTATATTGTGTAATAAATATGTGAGATGCAATTAACAAAGTGTTAATGTATATGTTAAAATGCTCTTAAAATGTATTTTATAACAAGAATAAATAGGTACATTAAGGGCCGATTTTTCAATGCTTGGTTAAAACCTATCCATCCAATAAAGTATTACACGATAATATTAAAATGTCACGTAAACTGTCAAATACTGGCAATTAGAATACGTTTTTAAAATGGTAGTTTTATACATTATTCGTCGAATAAGTTTTAACCAAGGATTGAAAAATTAGGCCTAATAGGAATAGAGTTTTTATTAATTGATTCGTTATTTTATTACATTTTAATAAATAAGGTAGGTGCTTCGTTATACATAAATAATAACGGACTATTTATAAACGACATAATCTCAAAATAAGCATAGCATGTCCTTAATAATATTATATTTTCACGATACTGCAAATTGCCTCCTGATTACCTACAATATTTCATATTTTCTGTACCTATACTACTTTATTAAACCTAAATAGTTATGACAGCTGTCAAAACGTAATATTACCACATATTTTCAACAAGGAGAGGCTTATCCTATAAAATATTACAGTTTTTATTGCAAAATAAACTAAATATTAATTCCAACGACAACAGCTGTCTAATCATACATACCAAGTTATTCGAACAACTGAATAGAAATAAGCCCCGATACATAAGCTTAAATAATAATTAAAAATATGCAATTAATATACGGAACCGCTTAAATAAAATGACATGATATATGATGATTCAAGTGAAGACATCGCGTAGGCGCCATAAATCATGCAGCTTTCATCACGACGAGCCATTTACGTAATTAAATTGATAACAATCTCTCAGATTTATTATCCCAGAGTAAATAGAGCAATAAATACGTGAATATAAATAAGATGGATATTAAATAATTGTGTATGGTTAAGTTATTGAATACTTTACTATGCATGGTCTGTTGTATCCTATCCAACTATCCCACTATTATTATAATTATGCAAAAGTTTGTGAGGATGTGTGTGTGTTTGTTACTCTTTCACGCTATTACTACTGAACCGATTACAATGAAATTAAGCACACATATAGAGGATAACTTGGATTAACAATCCAAATCCCACGGGAACAGGAACTATGCGGGGTTTTCTTTGAAAACGCGGACGAAGCCGCGGGCGGAAAGCTAGTCCGTTATAAAGGTATGGTTATATCATTATATGGATAAATCATTGACATCGAAATATATAATAATAGGAGTTTCATTCAAAGGCTTTTAAATTTATTTGATTTGTTACTATAAAATTTATAGTAATAATCTATCTGTGCTTTAAATATAGCATAGATTTGTAGACGCTTATTTGTGAGCTAATAAAATACTCATTAATTCGAGAATGACGAGACGTATATTTTTAGCATTGAATTGGATGCACGATAAATGTGATGTCAATTGGTTACTTGGTAGTTGGTACTCAATCTGTTAAAGAAAAAAAAATTGAAGTACCTAACTTCATTATTAATTTCTTATACAGTTTATAATATAACTTCCCTGTTATTTTGAAACAAGCACAGTACATGCTTCGAGCAAAACAAAAGTAATCGGTTATTTGGACCAAATCGAATTCAAATAACAACTATTGTACAATGTTGACACTATCGATTCGTAGCAATAATCGTTAAATAAATATTCATTGCCGATAACTTCGATGTCTAACATCTAATTCATAATTGGACACGCCGTGTCCTGAATATTAATGAGTTTATAACGGGAAATTTTTGAGAAAAAGTTCCTGGAAACCAAATACACTATTGCCACTGAAATTTGAGCTTAATGATAATAAATATAAGGTTTAAATTGTATTTTTGGTGAGTCTAGCCAGTAATGGCCATAGAGGCGTGAGAATGGCCGTCAAATGCGGCATTACGGATTTTCTACAGCGCATCAAAATGATCCATTCCCACTGTAACGAAACTTGTGGAGCTATGTAAAGTGTATTCCGGTTTAAAACGACTTGGAAAGCGTCGAAAATTGTGTGTGACTTGTGAGTAAGCTTAGACATAGATTTTTTTTAAATTTTAACTATTATATTGTCGCGTATTAAATTTCGCAATAAAAATTAAACATTAAAACAACATTTAACAAACCATTTAATTCAACATTATTATTACATATTAATTATACATAATTTTGTTTCGTAAATTCAACATTATTTATCATGCTCTATGAATTATTTCAACAAATTAATTATTAATCACACCAAGACATATCGTAAGAATCACAAAATATATAGGAAAATTGGCTGTTTAATTTATTCAGCAAAGCTTGCTAAAACTTAGTACGTTTAAACGTAACAAATTAACAACAAAACTGTTATCTGCCCGCTTCTGATAAGAATGAAATATCAAAGCAAGCCCGCATCCGTCCCGTCGAACTACAAGGAGCTTAGATAGCTGACTAAGAGCTAACAAACGGTTACACTAACTACTAATTAGATACATTATTTAAAATCAATATGATGCAGCTTTTGGCGGAAGAATAAGGTAAAATACAATTTCTCTATAAAAATGATTTTGAATGGAATGTGTAAGCAATAATTACAACTAATTGTTTACTACAGGTAAAGGTTTAGAAAAAAATGTGTTAATATTCAGTACTTATATTAAAATCTATTACGATTTTAGGTAAATAATCCTTCTTCTTGTACAATTTACCTTATCACTAATGACTAAATAGTCAATATTCAAGTCCTATTAATATTAAAGTTCATATTATATCTACATTATTTTTAAATTCATTAAGCAAAAATCTATAAGAACTTTAAACTATAATTGGTCTACTAAATCATGTGCTGTCTGTATCAATATCCATTGCTAATAATAGAGGGATAAAAAGCGATTTATGCACCTGCTATTAATCACAAATTCACTAAGCAGCTACAACTGCAAGTGTAGGATCCAGATACTTGACTTGAATAGTATTAGGGTTCCGTATCCGAAGGGTAAAACGGGAACCTATATAATGAGACTTCGCTGTGCGTTCGTCTGTCACCAGTATATATTTCATGAACTGTGATATATGAATTGAATATGAATTTCTACTACTGTCTTACAGTAGAAATTTTCAGAGGTAATGTATTTCTGTTTCCGCACTGTAACAAAAAATGATATAATAAACAAGGTCGATGTAAATTGTAAAGCAGTGGTTACCACGGTTCTAACTTAGATAGTTGACCTTCTTTATTGCAGTTGGTCTTTAGCTTATTTGTACGGAACCCTCACTTGACGGATTTAATATTATCTGTGCCTCTAGTTAGACTAGTAAAACCCGATGATAAACCAGCCTGACTCGAGCCGATTCTTATACAACTGAAATCGATACCGGCTTGGGAAATAATTACTGCTTTCCAGGATACAGCCATCCTGCGGTTAGCTATATGGTTGAATACATTATATATCTTAAAATAGCTTTTAATGCAGTGGTTATTAGGTTTAAATTTAAAAAAGCAGCGATTGATCTTGTTTTATAATGTCTTAATTCGATTTAAAAACATGTTTTCATATTAATATAATAGAATAGGTTCTATCTAATTTTTAAATGTCAATTATAAATAAATTCAATTTGAATATGTGATTTTTTCAATCAATTCTTATCTAGGCATCCTATTGATTCTTTAAATTATTAATATATATTATGTGGTTTAACTTTCCGAAAAAACAATTTTTGGAAGCATCAAGCAACGGATGTTTTCTAATGTGATTTTTTAACACGTCAATAACAATCTAAACAAGTTCCCCCACTTATACTACAATCTTCCAAAGTTTATGGTTTTTAAATGTGGATTTAATTCATTACCAAAATAAAAGTAGTCCAACCACTAAGTGATCCTGTTTACAAAAATATTTTTCAAAAAATGCTCAAAATTTTAAATGTTAACATTAAGTTTTAAAAATGATATTTTGCAACCGCTTATTATTATATTACACCAGAGGTCGGGTCAATCAAATAAAAAAACGTGGGCTTTAATGATTACTGCCTACACACAAGTAATTTCGTCAAATCTCAATTATGAATCATAACATTAAAATTATACATACGAATTGTGTTTTTTTCAACATTACCATTAAAATACTTTCTTGTTAAAATCTTTAAAAGCTGATGACACATTTTTGTCAGATACTGTTTAATACTTTTAAAAATAATGATTATGGTACTTAAATAACACCATTGGAAGCATTTTAAACAGTTATGAATTGCAAAAAGATATTCAATTTAATATTTTATATTATATCGTAAAGTATTTTAAAATAAACAAAGTACAAGTTAACAAAAAGTACATTATGTATTATATGCTGGTACTTATTATTTAAAAGGTGTCAAATTCAGCTGTTACTTAGAAATAGGGGCTTACTCGATCGATAAACACATCCCTACAAAACGATAACATAAGGTCTGAGTAATGACTAAAATTATAAAACCTGTTATAAATAAAAACCTGTCCTTTATATACAAATATATGTGTAGAAGAAAGTTTAAAAAGACATCATATCGAATGAATATAATTCCGGGAACATTGTAGCATTAGCACTTTTCCCACGTGTACGCATATGTCAATAGGGTTGTCAACCAGTAATAAATAATACCTTTGGTACAAGTGTCCAAAGTATAAATACTTAATACTCAAATAGTTATTAAAAATTATTTGGCAAAGCCAAGGCCAAAGCCTGCTATTTTTAAAAGGAAACAGTAGTATAATATAATCATCTTCATCATCCTTTAATTCTATACAATTATAATATTGTTATTCATTACACTGAATTCTCTTAACAAGCTATAAGCTACAGCATCATGTATGCTAAATGATTTAAATCGTAGGTAATAAAGTGAATATTTAATTCGATGCTGACAACCCTAAATCACTCATGTAGGCAGGTTATGAACCCGACCTTTATGACGCTCGTACGTCGTAATCATCAACTTTGAGCTTACTTTGAATAATTTCTAGTTAAATATAACTGTTCTGTGTATTTTCTTATACGATATACGCAATGAAATTAATTACTATGTAAATCGCTTATTAATTATGGTTTATGTGTAAAAAGTTTTGGATATATCCGCTAAAAACAGTTTTATTTCTAAGACTTTCCATATTTTGTTACATAAGAATATGTAGAAATTAATTTTTAATTATCATTGCTTTGGCAGATATATTGGAGGAAAACCTTTGATTCTCCTTATATCTTCTAGTTTATATAACTAGAAACCTAATATGTAGTACACGACATAACAGAATTAAAATATGCACTTTAAAGTAACGCCTAGGCCGTCTATATCACAAAGACGATCTACCGGCTTTGCATACCAACACATCCCCAAAGGGCGTGTACACAGAATACAAAACTTGTAACGGGAATATTTAATCTGTAACTGACCTAACGTTATTCCGCCTTCAATGAATTTAGTCTGTGGTCGTAGTATAAAAAATTCCAGTATGCAAATCAGAAGTACTGATAAATGTTAACATTGTGAACATGTCAAGATATACCAATAACATAATGACTACACTGCTGAATTAATTTTGATGACACTTGACATTCACGGTATTTAAATAAATATTCAAAAAGCGTGTATAAAAGTGTCCTATGATACTTTAATATTATGATGAAAATTTGTTCATGCATCAAAATTCATAACCATACCTCCCAGCTCTATTTGTTTTAACTAATTATACACTAAGCCATTAATAACGTCTATTATGTTAATTCCTCGCCTCCAGAGACAATAGCGTAATCCGTAGAACCGTCTTAAGAGCTAAAAGCACGGTTGACAATCAATCACGAGCCACGAATCTTGGCCGCAATCTTCCCGAGCGTGTGAACGCGGCCACAGTTGCTAATGTAACGTTCTATATTTTATGGCCAGTGTTGCAATCCTATGGGAAACGGTAAAGATGAATTACCATATCGATAAATTCAATATTTGTTGCGAATTGCACGCAGCGAACTAACGTTTTGCTATTCAAATATACTGTTCGATAATTGGCGTGAAATTTGATTGTTTATTTTTATCCGGCATTTAATTGAGTAACGGAAATTCAATGATAAATGAAGCTCCTTTTAAAATGGAATTAACTGTTTAACACAGCACGACTGAAGACGACTAAAGTAAACAATACCGCGAAAGACTTCGCACCATTGTTAATAGAATAATAGAATAAGCAGTAAATCGTTAGCTAAATTGACTTAGCGTTTGGTTTCAGTTTGTCATTAGTTTCTCGCGGCCAGAGCTGTCAGAGCATCGTGACCAGAAGGGCCCGGGGTCACTGATGTACGGGCCCTGTCGATGCCTCGATATATATGGGAGAGGCGAGAAAATATTGTGGCCGGCACGCAAATACCGCCAGCCACGTGCGAATCCGATCGACAAACCATTTTGACTCCTAAATGAGTTCGTTCACACTAGTCCTAAGTTCACGGTCGGATATTTAGGATGCTAATGTATGTATGTAGGATGTGGGCAGGTTGATTCGTGGGCAAACACTTCGAGACTAATTTGTTATATTTAGCTTGGTGTTAAGTTTTTTGGCGACGTGCAAAAAGTTGGAGCAGTATTGTGCTGAAATGACATTTTCATTTATGCGCTCGGGGTCACTTTTATAATATACCATATATATACCATAATTACTTGTGTTTTATAATGCAAATATATGATACTAATTTTGTACATAAAATAATGGCTATGATATCAGTCAAATTTCCTTATAAGTATAAAATTTTATAGAACTAATTTAAAACTATCTAGGTACATTTAAATCGAAAATACTGATGAAATTAAAATTAGAAATATAGCATGAAAGCTCTTAAAATAATATCCGAATTCAAAATAAACTTAACCTTAGATTGCATAAGCATTATTGACTCAACGTTACAAGAAAATTCGCCAAATTGCAACCACCGATTTCTTCGTAGCCACGAATAAGGGTTTCGGCGAATGCTTTCTCAATAACCTTTAGTTCAGCCGATAGCGGGCTCCGATTGACTCATTACAAGTAACACGTACACGTATGAAATATTAATATGAACCGGTGCAAATGCCGGCACGTTTATTATTCCTATTTAAACAGTAACAGTCCCACGGGTCTCACGATTTCTTGACGCAAGTACCAAATGAACTTGAGATCTTCCCATTGTCTCGGTTTCCCACGCTAAATGTATAGAGAAACGGGAATCGATTTATTTAACGCTGTTTAATTATAATTATTGATAAGACAGAACGCTGTTAAAATAATTTAAAACTATATTTTATATTTGCAGTCAATAATACTATCAATCTGATAAGAGAATTGGTGTCAACAGGAATTCAATGGTATCTAATGTAGAATCAATGCAAATCTATCGGAATAATGACGACATCTAAATAGATTATAGTGGTGAACGAAATGTGGACTCAAATCTTGCAGAAAATACAATTATTTCCTATATATCCTTATAGTTATCCTATCCTCCTGTCTACCTAGTATCGCATTATAATTAGTTTTAATGCTCATCGTATTGCATTAACTTTTAAGTTTCTAGCGAGTTTTGTCATCCTTCCTTTGGTCTATTTCTTCCTCATTAAATATTATTAATATGTATCTAATTAATAAAACCAAATAATTTCTAAGTTAGTTTCTTAGATAAATCATTTTGGAATATCGAAACCTGTAAATACGAACAAATGTTTTTGGTAAAAATTCCATAGAAATTCCATTCCATACGCAGTCGGTCGAACCAAAAGTGTGCATAGAAGGTGCTAACTGTTCAACTAGGGCATGCAGAACCGAGTCCGGTTCCAAGTTTCTGAAACCCGGTTCCAAATCGAGCTCAGAACCGGGTAGAACCGGGTTACCCGGTTCTTTTATAATACCTCGGAAAAAAAAACGAAATTAAACAAAAGTAACTGTAAAAGTACCTGATGGGCCTTTTATTTTACGCGACTTGTGTCTTATTTTATTAAATTAATAAAAAAACAAAATTTCAATACTTCTCTTTATTTATCAGTCTTATAAAAGTACCTTGTTATCATAATATCACATATAAACTTAAACCTTATTCAATATCTGCAAACTGTAAAGCAAAAAACCGGCCAAGTGCGAGTCGGACTCGAGCTCCGAGGGCTCCGAACAAACCAATTTTTGTTTTGTTTTGTTGTGTTATAAGACGTTACTTTTACCAAATTTAAAGGCTCTGTGTTCATGAGAAGTACCCTGTAGGTTTTGAGTCCCATGCGAATGTCGAAATTTGCGAAAATTTTCAGAATTTACGGATGTATCTTTTGATGCGTTGGCTTGTGAGTTTGACTTTTTCACAGCATCAAGGGACCGAAGACTTGAGTATTCGATATAAATTTCAGCTTGATACCAAAAACAAAAACATTACTGGATCATTATATGAAACAGTATTTAAATCAACAGCTTTTCAAATTCACGACAAATATAATAAAAATATTTCAGTAGCCTAATTTTTGTAATTTTCGAAGCCTAATTTTTTTTTCGGTGATACACCCGTAGGAAACATAATGCATCTAAGTCTCAATCAAATCAACCAATCAGAGCCACGCTTGAAGCGTGGCACGAAAATTCGCGATGCACGTGAGTCTGACGTTGCCAGATAGAAATAATTTGTTAAAATAATGCAGCAAAATATAAATAACACTTAATATTTTAATATTTTGGTCGGAACCGGGAGAACCGGGTTTCATACTATTCAGACCCGGTTCTCAAGATCATCAAAAAACCCGGGTTTACCCGGGTTTTTCGGAACCGGGTAAACCCGGGTGCATGCCCTATGTTCAACAAATAACGTGAACAAACTATGAATCCAATATGTTATCATTTGGGAATATAGATGTTATGTGCATGTTAAACAATCCGGTAATATTATAAGAAACTTTGAAATGAAGATGTTCAATTTTTTCTTAAATTATAGTTAAATAACTTACCGTTTCCAACTTTTGAATCATCCCTTATTTTCACTTATACTCCTGTGTGAATATGATGCATATTCGAATCTGAAACAATACAAAATATATAAATTATTAATTTTGCTTATTATATTTTTGATAGTGATTTGATACAAATAAATAACATGAAGTGGTCTGAATCAGAAACTTTAAAACTAGTGGAGCTTTACGGCTTCCGAGTATCTGGGATACAAATGAAAAGTAAAAAGTTTACGTATTGTCATTGCTAACATCGATAAAATTTTTATACAAAGCACTGTGTCAACATTGAAATGTCCTGTGGAAATATCCTTTATGGTAAGTACCTACGTGAAACTATTCAAAGTTTTCCGCGATACACATTGTATCTGTGATAGGTACTTATTTTGTTGTAGAACTCACATACCTCTCCCTCAACAGTACAATTATGTCCACAGTCATCCCGCATACCCTTCGATAAGGTCTGTACAGATAAAGATGGATGTCCAGAGACAGTTGGCGGGAGCAGCCGGCGCGCACCTGCGCCCGCACATGGCGTCCCTACAAGCTACACACGTGCTAACGGTTCGAGCGTTTTGATACGTTTTTGCGATGTATCGATACTTTTGATCTTTGTAATCGGATGTGTAGTATTTTTCCAAAATAAAACTCGATTTTATTTGAATTTTGTGTATATTACGTTGTCAATATATAAACGCCAAATGGATTGCGCATCTAATATCTATCTAAAATACATTACAATATCCATAACTCTTTTATGTTTCAGCTTACTTTGTTAGTACATTATTTACCATGCAATGATACGTTGAGAGAGTGGAGTAACGCAAACTCAAACTCAAACATTTATTTATTCAATATGACTTCTTTTAGAAGCACCTTCGAATCGTCATTACATATTATGTTTAACATTTACCATCGATTCGGAAAGCAGAGATTATTGAAGAAGCAAAAGAAAACATCAGGTTAAGAGGTAACCTACCTATTCAATATGATCTTTGTACACCTATTCTATAAATATTTCAAGGTACGCTGCGACTTATATCGCGTAAAACTAGGTGTTCCGTCTTTAAACGGAAAAAACAAGGAAAAGCAGCAAAAACCAGCCTCAATGATACGGTTTAAACCAGTTTTATTTATTCATCTCAGTTCTTTTGGTATCTTTTGAAAGCCATTTAATCAACAAGTAAAATGCTTTATACGTTTTATAAGTTCCATTTCCATTCAAAATTATTTAAATTTGCAAACATTTGGACCCAAATTTGAATGAAAAGTAAGGGTACGATGGAATAAGATTAAAAGTCAAAGATAACTGTTAAATTATCGCCTTAAAAGTCTTAAAACATTCATAGATCACAAATAACCGTAATGTCGAAGAAAACACATTGTATATCAGACAATTTAAATATACTTACTTAAGAAATAAGAGTCATTATGAAAAATCTTAAAAACCACGGTTTAGTGGGCGGGAAACCGAAAACAAGCGCCTTCACACACCATTACAAGCCACTTACTGCTTAAATTATGTTACATTATAATAAAAATTTAATACGACACCGCTGACCACGCTCAGGAGAGTATAAAATTTGTCAATTTTTACTTTTTATTATCGTTTATTATCGATGTCGTATTTGCAGCAGATTAACGAATGGATCTGTCTGGTCAAATCATAAGTGAGCTGAGATATTATGTGTAAAGAAATAAAAAAACAAAATGCGGCTATTATCGACTTTCAATGCATCTAAATTTTCACATTTGAAAAAGGAACGTAGTTCCTGTCTAGGCAGTTTCCTTTTGTTAGACTCATTAATTAATTATTAGAGATCGAATTAATGTAATATTATTATATTCGATACGGAGCAAATTATTGATATATTTAATTAATAATAATTATAACATTTTAAATGATATCACATACAACCTCTTTGGTAGTAAGACTTATGCTACGACTGGCCATCAACAATAAAAAAAGAAAAAAAAAAGAACATTCGAATTTTAAATTTTAATCCTTTTGACCCGGTAGCCCGCAACAGTTTAAATATCGCGTAAAATTAACTGTTCACTGATAACTTGAGAGGTCTTATCGTATTACCGGCTTAAGAAAACTCGAGAATTAACCTTAATGTATCTTCTTGAAGAGGTGACTCATTCAAATGGATAAATATTGTGAGAATATTTTATTTCCATTTTTTATTTGGCAACGTTTTTGAATAACTTTCAATTTAATTGCGGCTCTTCGCCCCCGATAATGATACAAAAGAATGTGACATACATTAAATTATTATTATTTCTTACGCAGTCAGCGAGAATATTAAAGAAACAATCGATAAAAATCGCTCGAAAAAATATTTTAAGCATTTATTAAAATTATGCTGACGACTTAACTACATTTATTATAATGTATTTTTGCAATTATTGGTATCTAATAATTGTACTTTGATCGACCTTTCACGAATCGACGCGTCGTCTAATTTGTATTTAATATAATGAAGTATATCAAGAAAATATAAATGTTTTATAATATAATGTTATTGTATACCTAGTATTGCTGTATTGCCTGATGGGTTTAATTTCTTACCAACCGATAGCCGAAAAATAGAGATAAATGTACTTTTTACAGTATAACAATAATATAATATGTATGTATTGTAGTTACAGGCCACTGAAATAAATGACAAATATTACCTTGAACTTCGTAAACAATAAGAATCACCGCTACCATGTTCCACACTAAAAATTCCACACGAATCCATCGCGTATTTAGCATTCATTGCTGCACCTGTACACGGAATAAGTAATAAAAGCTGTCAAATTAACCGATGTACGTGGAATAGATAGATCATGGGTTTGATCGAATTCGTTCGTGGAAAAGGCGGTGTTGCGTGACGAGAGGCAATGTCCACTACGTCACGGCAATTACCGCGTTTTTGAATTCGACGGAATTGTATCGTGATTTCAGTTTGCCTTGAGCGTTCAACGGTCGGAACAGTTTTAACGATTCCTACATAACTGCTAGAATAGACTACAAAAAATAAATTATTGACTCAATTATTTGAACGTCCATCCGCGACATAAAACGTAACATTTTTTGTTTTCAACAAAATTGTCTTTCATACATTTTGAAGATTATGAGACGATAGTTGTACCAACCAATTATTGTATAAACGAAGTATGTACAGTGAAACCTGGTTAAGTGAGACATCAAGGGACCTGCAATGTCGTTTCACTTATAGAGGTATTCCACTTACCCAGTGTCTCAGATATACAGGTATAAATAAATATCTGTCTCATTTACAGATGGTTTTTGTTCAAGTTCAGGATATTCTGATAAACGTACACGTACGTACAGTTTTTCACGTAATGATAACGATTGTAGCTTTCGTTTTGACATTTTTGAAATAAACATCTGTATGATAGTAAAGCGAAACTTAAAACTGAAGGTAATGAAAGCTCAAAATTTGTACTCACGTACTTGGAATTACGTGTGGAATTTGTGAGTAAAATAAGAATGAGTAAACAAACAATGTTATCTCAGTTACAGAGGTTTATGCATATAAAATTTTATCGCTGCCTCAGTTATAGAGGTAACAATGATAATAAATCGAAAGAACAAATCCCAGATATAGAGGTTTACCTCATCCCACTAACAGAGGTAATTCAGTGCCAAAGTGTTGGGACCTCAGCATGAGTTCCAGTTATGGAGGTTTCTCACTTATCCAGGTCCCACTTAACCAAGTTTCACTGTATTTGTGAAAATAAAGTAGATTAAATCGGCATACAAAGTGCCAATTATGCATCATAGGAAACCATCTATCTCGGGGCAATGCTGGTAAATAGAAAATAATAATTTATCGGTCCATTATCAAGGAGCGAGGTGTCGTGAGGCTCTCGTATCGTGCCGTCTCTATTGTGAAGTCGCCACCTCTGTTAACCATTGTTTTCAGATTGCAATATCGTAGACACTGATTTAAAGATGTTATATCGCATATTGTAAAGATTATCTTTATATGATGAATCCTGTTACTTATCGCTATAGCTTTTATGAATGTAGATTATACCTAAAATGAACGCACGTCCGCGTCAGTTGATAGCTAAACATTTTCAATGACGATTTATGAGCATTTAAATTTAAAGTTTGGTCTATTTATATTTTTTCCTGTATTGTTTGAAATACCACCTCAACAAGGAAAGCGGTTGACATAAAAATGTTTATAATATTCTCAAATAAACCTCATGGATAGGGAAATAATACTTGTATACATATTATATTGTGCGGTTTTAGATATTAAATCACGTTAATTAATAAAAGGAAGTGTTAGAAATAACTAAAATTTAATAGCTACGCAACAGACTACGCAAGTATCCTCTATATAATAAATAACACCTACACTATCCGTAATAAATTAATATCGTCATTTGCTGGCGTGTCCAATAATTCTCTCAGAAATATCTATAAACCAATTTTATTATTCCACTTTAATAAATAACAAAACGATCGTACTTTCTCAGGAAATATATCGCAAAATTAATTGAGCTGTTGGATATATAGCCCTTTACAAAATAATATATTTTATTGCCGCTCTTCCGGTTTTAGAAAGTCGTTAAAAATAATCCATTCAATAAATGAACAAGTAAACTTGTACACCTATATAAAGCATATATAAAAAATATAAATCAAGATCAATATTAAGCGCCGAATCCGCCGTTCAAACTTTTAAAATCCACCTTGATAATTTATATCAAGATATGTATTAACCAAAAATAAAAATAAAATATAATTCGAAAAATTTCCACTTCATATAAAATTTTCGTTAAAAACATAAAATTTATTAGTCAAACCTTGGCTCAAACAATATCATTATCAAACAACGCTCAATATAAATCAAAGCAAGTATTAATGCGTAAATGATTTCTTCAGTATAAAATATCAGCTAGGTTTCAACACTGCAGTTCAGGGCGCACTAAATCCTGCCTTTGCTATTGTCCCGAGGCGTAATGAGCCCGATGCCCTGCACTGATACTCTATTGTGATAAAAGAATGATACACTATAAAATGGACCATGCAACGTCTTAGGCGCGGGTCAAACACAAGCGGCGCGGGCGCGGGCGTGCCATAAGCGCACCTCTTGAATCTGTTTTGCACCACGTCCTTCTTATACATTTTGTATGAAAGAATTTTGGAAAGGCGACGAGGCGGCACGCCACGGTTGCGCCGCGGGCGTACCGCGGGCGTACCGCAGGCGTACCGCAGGCGCGCTTCCCCCATCGCATCCAAATAGAGGTCAATTCACGGTCATACACAATCAAAAACAAATCGGGTGGTAGTAGACCGGGAGATACTGACACAAAATTTCGAGTCATTTGTCTGTTACAATTTTTACAAAAAAAAAATTTGCAGATTTTCGGCGGTATGGCGACCATTTGGAATCGTCCGAAAAGTATGGCATGGCGATTTTCGTAAATGGCTGCACGACGATGGTTACCTGTGCAAAAGTTAGCCTGGTACAAATGGTTGAATTGTTTTTTTTAAATCAACACATTCGCGTCGGTATGGCGGGCTGTAAGTCACACCGGAAAAGTATGGCATGACACTACCGCCTACTTCTTTTTTATGGGCTATCGGTAAATTCTAAATTTTTTGTGTTACAAATCGTTTGACGTCGCTATTTTTCCGACGAGTTCGACTAACGCCCACGCGACTAAGCCGACGGTACCAGCGTTCACACCATCGTTTTTCTTTTTGTCATTGCGTACTAAGACCCCTGTAGAACCGCCATCCTGTTACAAATGACTCGAAATTTTGTGTCAGTATCTCCCGGTCTATAGGAGACGGTAGCCTGTCAGTCAAAAATGTGTTCTCTCTGTGTGGAATTATATAGAGCTGCTATTACATACCCTTCTTCGTTTTGTTTTTAAAGGTGAATTGAATTAATCGATGAAATGATTTACACAGGTGATGGCAGTAGGGAAAGTGAAAATGAAGAAGAGCATAATGAAAGTTCCCATGTATTTACAATGTCAGAAATAAAGATAATCCTGATTTTGATTGTGTTTTTTATTTATTTGTAATTGTAATAATATTGTGGAATGATCAGTACTGTAAATACTTTTGAACTGAGATTTTAATGATAAGATTTATATGGTTTAAATGTAAACCTGTGTTTGAAAACCATATTTTATCTATACTAATATTATAAAGAGGAAAGGTTTGTATGTATGTATGTATGTATGTATGTATGTATGTATGTATGGTTTTCACGCATAAACTAGGTACTGGACCGATTTTGATGAAATTTGGCACAGATAATCTTTAGACCCTGAGAAAGAACATAGGCTACCTTTTATTGCGAAATATGTACCACGGGCGAAGCCGGGGCGGACCGCTAGTACAATATAAATTTTGTGTTATTTTAACCTTCTTTTCTTCCATCATTACACCAGTACTACTTTAAAATTACTTTAAAAGTACTATAAAATTTTCCAAGTAAATTCCAACATTTCCAACAAAGATATATTTGCAATCGTGGGGTTATCCTCGCTATTTACTTACAAGGAATTATCAAAACAAAATCGTTACTTTCAAATTAACGTTACTTTCAAATCTCTTTTAGCACAAAAAACATAATTTTACTAAATTATGCATGAAGAAAATGCATTTAACCACTCTATATAAATATCATTTTCGGACGCCAACAGCGCGCCCGATGCGCGCCGGCAGCGCGCCCGAGGCGCGCCGGCAGCGCGCCCGAGGCGCGCCGGCAGCGCGCCCGAGGCGCGCCGGCTGGCGCGCCCGCGGTGCGCCCGATGCGCGCCGCGCCGCTTGTATATGTCCCGCGCCTTACTATCCGTCTGACTGTGAACTTTAATTGTCTATGTGAAATTGCGAAGAAATAAAGCATCAATTTTGAATACATTTTTGCGAAAGATAGAGCATTAATGCTCCGTTGTCACAGAACACTTGCTTGCTATTTTACAAGCTAGAAATAAACCTCCAAAATATTCGATAAATAAGTTCTCTCTTTAATTATCGAAGCTTCATTCATTAAACAATTATTTATTTAAAAAAGTTCTCGTGTGACCTTTTCGCCGGGCTTAAAAAAATGAATGGCAAGCGAGGAATCTTTCTCACGGACACAGAAATCATGGGAAGGGAATTTTAGACGCATTCCTTGTGTTGTGAGCGTTTGGATTAATATGCCTTGCATTTCTAAGGCAGGCTCACGCAAATCCTACGCATGTCTTACTTTTTGAGCACTGACTAATTGACTCATTACATAAATGGACTTGAATGGGTTCCAGAAAGAAAATAAACGAATACGAGTGCATTGTGGACTCTCCTTTGCCTTTTTTCGAACAACTATTTTCTCGCTTTTTACTAAATCCTTGATTCACTTACATATGAACATTTTATAAGAGGTCTCGACGTCGTTTATCATCAGCGGAGACTTGTCACCGCAAGTCGTTTAAAGGAAATTATAATCCAACTTGTTCTTTTTGTGAGCCACTGATGTTGAATCTTTTTTAATACAACTAAAACCGCAAACACGACTAATGCTCGGAGTCGCGGTGAGAGGGACAATTAGAGGGTGTAGGGGGGAGGGGGGCTCGTCCATTGCTCTTCCGCAGCCTTTACGAGCACACGCACCCTTGCCAATTGTCTCTGATCAATTTTATTCTACATTGATTCGAGACTTGTACTTTTTATGGATAGAATAGAGAAACTATAACCATTTGAAAACATTTTTCGAAGTGCCTACCAAAATCCTAGTTTTGCACAGTTGTAATATTTGAAACTACATACAGTTATTGTTGATGAAATCGTATCTATTCCAACACAGCTATAAAATTTGTTTGCAAAATTGAATTAGGTTTGTACGTGTCTGAACTTTGGTTTAACTCGAACCAATAATGCTAATCGACCAAATAACAGTTCTCTAAATGTTAAAAATAAAGCTGGAATACCAATCATGTCCCACGGAGGCAATTTCACACCGGCACGTTGGAACAATTATGTGTCTATTGTATTCGATCGACGTAATATACAAAAGTTCGCTTAATCACGGCTCCCGTACAATAACAGAATACGAATCGAATCAATCCACTTTGTAATTTTGTTTGATTATGATTATATGCTGCTTATTAAGGCAATTATGAAGATGGACAGAAGATGTTTTCTATACGACTTGTATTGTAAACGATTGGAGTTAAGTCAGAATACGTGGGAAAGACGTGTATCATTATTTCATTAATTTCATTTAGTAATTGTTTATGATAGGCATTCATTCAATATTCTAATGAAATGCAAATAGTAGATACACGAGGCAGCGAGTGTCAGAAGCCGCCTTACGTCCGCAACAATGACAAGGAACAATGGAACTGGAGTCTGGAGTAGGATATATCATATAAGATGATGATTCGTAGATATCTAGGGTCTCCTAATAACCCCATATGCCAATAGGTATTATACATTTATTTTTAAAAGGTCAGATGCGTAAACAAATTCTAGTCCCAGGTTAAAATAACAAAAAGTATATTATAACTAAACTCTGGACAAACCAGGGACAATCGCTTAGACACGAATCATAACGTCCAAAAGCCGTGTCCCTAATGATAGAAAATGCTCGCCTCTCGGCGTTATGGTAATGAATATTTAATTGCGTGGAAATATTCTGGTTACTTCAAAACTATTCATCTAGTTTTGGACATAATTGAAGTCGTTATTGTGGTTTAGGCGACGTTCATTCTAAGAAGTCAACGCTCTCAGTTCTCATCTCATTTTAATGGAGTAGGTTTGAGACGGTACTTCTTAAAAATTATATTATGATGTATAAAGTTAGTCTCTTAGTCAAGCTGCTTTTATAAATTACTAGCGGTCCGTCCCGGCCTCACCCGTGGTATATGTTTACGTTTTCTCTCCATAAGAACCATCCTCATACTTCAAGGAATATTATAAAAAAGAATTATCGAAATCGGTCCGCCCGTTCACGCGTGATTCTGTGACCAAGGGAAATATCCATTCATTTTTATATATTAAAATATTATTACACCTTTTTACTGTAAAAATTCTTAGAGCGAGCGCGCACGAGCAACTTTGTCTCCGCAACTATTTTGTCTCTCCACCCATGGGCTAGTATGAAAGTACGCGCACGTAGCGACGCAACTCCCCATACAAATTGATGGGAGAGACAAAATAGTTGCGGAGACAAAGTTGCTCGTGCGCGCTCGCTCTTACTCTATTTAAACAAAATTAAATTTTATCAAAAGCCTTCAAAGCAATTTGTTAATTGCTCACACTCTATAAGTAATTTTAATTAAACTTCAAATAAATGCTCATATAAATAGATAAATAGATACACGCTTTCGACGTATTGTAACATATTTCATTCCCTAATGTTAGACATTTAAAATTTTCTCTATGTTTGAAAAAGCAGTAATCTCAGGCTGTCATTGCTGTAACGGTATCCGAATGGATAGCATGATGCTGCATGATTCCATTATAATTGAGGCCACCTTTAAATATACGGCGATGTAATTTCCTTTTATAAAACCGTACTAGAGACAACACTATTCATAGATAAAGTATTATTTTTTGCATAAATCTCCGGTAATTGTAATGTATATGTTTATGAGCTTGCCAAGAGTCACAGAGATGACAATCAGACATTTTTTAATTTAATATTTTAATTGGTTATACAATCAATATATCGATATTCTAATTTTTTTTAAATTACCATTTTTATGTTAAACATCATAATATTATGTATATATTATCTACTAATAACTAAGCCTATGGAAAATGCAAGTGATTTCTTATAAAATTGATAACATAAACTAGTTCATATTACTCAAAATTTAACAAACTACAATAAAGAACCATTTAAAACTATTAATAAAACTTTTATAAAAATCAAATAACATCCCTTCTTTTAATTACTCACATTCCCTTAGTCCCAAGCTGTACCATATTGCTTTTAAGCACTGGCAAATGGCAATACTCCTAAAGGGATTATGGTAATGTTCAATGGGTTTCAGGCACTTCCTTGACACTACGTACATATTAAATGATATGGTCTGTACTGTATTTGGTTAATGTTTGAGCCAATGGCTATTGTTAGTGACCATGTTAACAAGCAGTTATTTTGCCAGTCGATTGGTACCTAAATAGAATTCTGTGTCTCCTCTGTTGCCTTTACTATCGCTTAGATTTTTCGCTAATCGAGTTGAATGTCATTTAAATGAATTATTGATTTTATTAAATCAAATGGGAATAAAAATTAAAAATATTAATACATTTCCTCGAAAGTTTGAGTTTAAAATGGTAATAAAATAACTTATTGCCATGTGTATCGCTACTAATAAAAAATCATATTATTTAATATTTTGGATGCTTCTTAGATAATAATATGCATCAAGTTCATACAAATGTCGCACGGTTTAATTACGAAAGATTGTTTTATGTAAATTTCGTTATACAATGACCGTTTTATTTAACTTAAAAAAACGGATCTAAACGAATTTAACAATTAGATCATGTCAATTATCCCCTTTATCTCTATTTCGCATAACTTATTCTTGATATTCAAATATGCAGACCAAGACTTCAGACTCAATAAAAAATAAAAAACGTCAAAGTATATGTACCTTGGTAAAAATATCGCGTGGGAGCGTATTTACAATTACTCATTAAAATTTAATTCGAACATCCGTCTCGCTTACACCTACGATTTAAAAGAGGGACTTCCATCAGACAATATCTAAATTACAAGCCGCAGTCATACCTACTAGATAATTTGAAATCACTGGAGTTTTTCGAAATAATGAATCAGCATTACATGACTAAATTATGTTGGTATCACGGATGGCTAAGGCTGCATATAATGAAGGTGTATCTACATCGGCAGGATTGTGGTCAGCCTTGACTATGGCCGGACGGAAACTGTCGGCTCTCACGATGTTATACAATACTTCAGTTGACTCCAAACAGGTTTCGTTTTACCTAATACACGTTAAAATTTTTATAGGGGAGCTAACTCTGTATAGTTGGTTTATTATTGCATACTAAAATTACATGCACGTTACCGCCGCGGCTAAAACTTGAATTCGGTACCGACTACCAAGGTCTGTTGGGTTACATATAAAATTTTACAACATATGTATTTTGTAATTTAATCTAATACATATTATAAAGGCGAAAGTTTGTAAGGATGTATGGATGTATGGATGTATGGATGTTTGTTACTCTTTCACGTAAAAACTACTGAACCGATTACAATGAAATTTAGCACACATATAGAGGGTAACTTGGATTAACACATAGGATAGGTTTTATCCCGGAAATCCCACGGGAACGGGAACTATGCGGGTTTTCCTTTGAAAACGCGGGCGAAGCCGCGGGCGGAAATCTAGTCTTACATAAGTTTCAAAATGTATTTTGTTTGTTAGTGACCCTGAGTAGCAGTAGCATATATTTTGGTGACAGCCGACTACAATATATCATCAGTTCATCACCAATAATTGAGAACTATGATTCAATGATAGCCTAATTTTGTCCATTTACAACAACTTTTTGTTGTCAACAATCTCAATATCAACAACCCACAAAATAGCGGCGAGACGTATAAAATGCGATACTATAAATTATTATAAGTCACAAATTACGAACTTGTCACAATATATTTACGGACAGTTTACAAGAATTTATAGCAATCCAGTGATTTACGGCACAATCCCCTTTATTTTACTTATGCATTTGAGTAATACAAGACTATGTATGTAAATATTTATGCGAATTCAATTGGAAATTTAAGCAATTTATTTATCAGTGTCTGAACTCCAACTGGATAATTTAGTATTTAGTTAAACGTAGAATTAATTAAGCGTTTACTTGTTTCGATTGTAAAGCATAATAATTCAATAAATTAAATCAAATCAAAGCACCGAAATATGAAATTGAACTACATCAATGTTTCTATTGTTAACACATTAAAAAAAATGGAAGACTCAATAGATACAGTCGATACAATAAATTCTATAGCCACGTGCAGACCATCGTAGAGTGAATAAAATATTTAAAGTAGGTACATTAGCAGGCTCTTCTGTAGCGACGAGGGTAATAAAAGCGTAATAACTTGAAGGCTTTAAATCACTGCCTTCAGATCGAGGCTTGACCCTTTAATGGTTGTCATCGGTGAATGTCAAATGCATCAACGCACGGCCATTTATTTTTACTTTGTTCTAAATGGTCATAAAAGTTATGTTTGTGTGTAACAAATGTTAAAGTTCATTGGGTTTATTGAGCCGTCTTTAGCTCACAGGTAAAGCTTTTGAGTTGCTCTCATTTCGCTGTTAAACACTTTTTTTCGATCTCGTTTTATTCAGAATAGAAGAAATTGGCACGAATAATAATTAATCAATTATTCATATTCAAACGAAGTCGTAGAAAATAATAAGTATATTTAGTACCGTATTGGCAATGTTACATTACGGGACAACGTTCTATTTTTCCGCAATTGCTACGTTATCTGTTCCAGCTTGTTGCTTCTGTTGTTTTGCTCCGCGGACGCCATTTTATTGTTCTCGTGATTAAAGAGCTTTACAGCGCGAATTGTTCAAATTAATTGCCTTCGTGTTCATGCTCGTTAAATAACAGTTTAATTCTTATTTCTAAAGGCGCTAACTCATAAATATATTCCTATTTCTACTGCCTTTCTCTTTTGTATCAAACAATTACTGATACACGCGTAAATTTACCCGCCTGTTTCAAGACGAATCTTTGCTAAAATAACCGGCCAAGTGCGAGTCGGGCTCGCGCACAAAGGGTTCCGTAGCAGCAAATATAATAAATTACAGTTAAATCAACCTATCTCAAAAACTATAAGAGATACTTTAATCAAACCAAAAATCGTTGAAAGAGTTAATTAGCATGCATCACCTCTATTTTTTTTAGAATTTTATACCCCGTAGTTATAAAAATAGAGGGGGGGGGACATACTTTTTACGACTTTGAGAGCTGATATCTCAAAAACCGTTCACTTTAAGAAAAATGTTTTTTAGAAAACTTTATATCATTTTAAAAGACCTTTCCATTGATACCCCACACGGGTATGTACATCGAAAAAAAAAATTTCATCCCTCAGTTACATGTATGGGGGGCCCCACCCCCAATTCTTTTTTTTACTATTTAGTGTCATATTTTTGTAGCGGTTCATACAACACATATTCCCATCAAATTTCATCACTGTAGTACTTATAGTTTCCGAGTAAATCGGCTGTGACAGACGGACAGACGGACAGACGGACATGACGAAACTATAAGGGTTCCGTTTTTGCCATTTTGGCTACGGAACCCTAAAAACAACAGGTACATTAACCGGTGCACTAAAAGTGTGTATTGTTACCTGCGAAAGTGGCCCAACAATATAGTAGGAAATGATAACCCATCGCTCAAACAATCATCACTCGGACAAAAGGGCCGAAACAGTTAGGCCTCTCAATACCGACCGACCGTGTCATTATCTACCGGCAAATTTAACGAGAGCTCCACGTTTAAAATTTTATTAGGAATATCGGAGCACGAGACGTCTCTTAAGAGCTCCTCCGAAAACGGTCGCACGTTAAATCTCAAGCATTTGTGGTGGCCGTAGTTTCTCCCAATTACACCGTCTTTAGGCAGCGATTGGCCGTGCAATGAGGAATCCAGGCTGTCGTGACTGTGATAAAAAACTGACGCAAATTGCCGATACGCCTCGTGCACACAATTTCATGCTTCAACTTTAGAGAACGATCTAGATTCGTCATATTCCAACAATAACGCGAACACACGAAACTAACGAATTAGAAATTAGAAAATTGAACTCAATCTGCTATGCCGAATTATATTTTAATTACAAAATGTTTAACATGGATAATTCTAATTGGCCTTTATTATTAATTCGTCGAATAATAACATTGTGCTAAGTTTGTCACGATAAAGGTTATGAGGCCGGTGTACTCATATGAGAATTTGGATTGCCACGCCTACATCGTCTGTTCCCACCTTTATTATCTGATGATGCATCGTAAAAATAAGCTCATTACAACGCCCAAACATAAGTATATCACGACAACATTCTAAAATGTTAATTGTTATTACTATCGTTAATGAAAGTAAAATAATAGTATAATCTTCATTTTTGACCCATCTTTGAATTATTATTGAACGATCTATATTACAGTAAAATAGACACGAAAGTTAATTTAATATCTGAAACATATTGAGATGAAGATAGTAAACAACATTAATGAAGGACCGGAGTGCTCCCGTGGCGCTGAGAACAATGCGCTTGCCGAGTCATCGCATTGCAGCTCCGATTTGTCGCGGACCGCGTTGCTTTTTTATTTAATCCATGTTTTTATGTTAGGGCTGACAGTAATGAGAATAAATTCTTTCATCGTCTTCTATTTTCTTAGTACCTACAGTGTCGAAACAATTTGTTTCCTTTGACTATGTTTGCGCAAAATGTACGCTGTGTTTATGGGCGCATAGATTTCACCATTTCAAGTTTTTGACGGAAATCTATGTTCAACCCTAAAAAACCAGTGCTGCCCACTGTCCATATAGCCAGTCGATGCTTATCTCCGCGATTCGTTCCGGCCAGAGGACGCGGCGCGTGACGCCGTCGATTAGAAATCTGTCGGATGCCGCAATGCGACGTGCTGTCGATTGGCGGTCTCTATTCAGCGATGGATGCCCATTCCACTGTTCCAATTTTAAATCATATTTTTTATTCTTTTTTTTATTCAATGTTTCGCAGATGTAATCGGTGTGCCAGCAATTTGAAAAACGATTGACGGTTATTTTATACTTTTCAGCCATTGTTTGGTTTTCAAAGCTACATATCAGTTATTTTTTCGTTTAATCCACTAAAATAGTGGTGGGCTATTACATCCTAAGTGAAATTGTGTTATTGTTTAATAGAACTAGTTTGGATGATAATAAAATATAGTAGCTATTTGATAGTTTTAAATAATGTTAATGAGTTTAACGGCACGCGAAGCAAACGGCCTTGTTTATGGAAATCCAGAGTTCAAAAGTCCAAACAGAGATTCATCTTTGTCAATGTCATCGTGAATGTGACTCAGAACAACAAAAGTAATATAAAAGAAAACTATAAATAGATTTATATTTTATCGCAATTGCATTGCATTTAAAATTTGCACGTGCATCGTGCTTCATGTGTTTTATTTCGTACACTGTTCGTGAATATGAAATTATTGATTAAGCAAAATTTGTTAAATGAGTATGATATTATTAAAACAAGAATCTAATATGCAAATAAGCTCTTAAATTTTGGTTTCTAAGACTAAACATATCCAAAATTCATAGTTTATGTTATTTGTTATTAACTACTATTTGATTTAATCATATAAAAAATATGTATGTCATTTACGATGTTCATGGAAAAATATTTCTTTCACAATTTGATATTGCAGTAAATAGATAGAGCTCAAAAAAAGTAGTGTAGCATCAGGAATATCAACAAAAAATATAATAAAAACAATAGGTACATGCACTAAAATGTACTATAGAATATTTTATTAAAACAATGTACGAACGCATGTAAACGGTTATAAAATGATTGAACCACATTATGAAATATTGACTGATATGACGTAGAGCTCTATTTTCTTAACTTATATTATGATAATTATTTAGCATTTCAGTAACGTGAATATTCTATTTTGTACTATTTTACCACAATTAAGTAACATAACCATACTTCAGGAAAACTATATACTAAATATTCTATATGTACGACGTACGTACATGTTCAGAGACCACAATAACATGGATTTTTTATGGTTAGCAATCTTATCAAATTTCGGAATTCCTTAATATTACTCGTTCGTAAGCAGTTCCTTTGCGATAATATTTATTTATTATACTTATTTCTCTTCTCCAACTCAGTTAGAGTTCAGATAGAGTAAATAAATATTCCAATTATTATGATTTATAATATGTATGTTTATATTTAAATAATACTAGCCGCTCCGCGCGGTTTCACCCCCGTGGCTCTTCTCCTGTTGGTCGTAGCGTGATGGTATACTATATATATATATATATATATATATATATATATATATATATATAGCCTATAGCCTTCCTCGATAAATGAGCTATCTAACACCGAAAGAATTTTTCAAATCGGACCAGTAGTTCCCGAGATTAGCGCGTTCAAACAAACAAACAAACAAACTCTTCAGCTTTATAATATTAGTATAGATTATACGTATACCTTTAATTCATTTCTGTTCAACTTGGCACTTGAAGTACCTAAGTCTAGGAAAATGGAGTAAGCACCATGCAGGCACATGATTATACACTTTTCCTTGTTTTGTTAACTATTTATACAAATTTTCTTGCAATTTCATTTATTAAATTGCATCATATATTTTGTTAAAGGGTTTTTTTTAGAATTTAATGTATTTTCTAAATCGTTTATAATATATATTATGTTTAATATGGAAAAACTACACTTGAAAGAAGTAGTTTTTCTTAGCACGTCATTGATAGAGTTATGTAGAATTATAACAATTTTCCAATTAATGACGAATTGCGGTTTATTTAATACAACTACTTTTAGGTACAAATATAATATTACCATTCTAGTATTAGAAGATAAAATCATTATATTATGAGGTAGATAACATGTTTCTTTTTATCTTTACCTTTTCTTTTCAGGAAAATTGAAAAGTGCTCTACCAACTATATTTTAAAGATTCAATAATATTTGTTGTTTCCAACCAAAAAGTGAGTAGACCTATTACATACCCATATTATCATTTATAATACCTGCGCAAGAGACGATTTATGCAATTATATAATTATATCATATATGTACAATGTATGTAATAATGACTCTACAACGTCCTGTTTTATATTTTCATAGAACTAAATTAATTTACCTGAGTCACGTTTATCAAAATTTAATATCTAAGATTATATTTATTAGATTTTTACATATCTCTTATTATTTATATTATCTTATAGGTAACTACAAATTTAATTTAAATTTGAAAGTTTGCTCTATCGACACAATTAAAGGTTTATACTAAAAAAAATACCTTGATATAGATGAAAAAGTGCAAATATAATGAAATATTTCTATCGCTGCCATAAAAGTTGCAATTATTTTGTGTAATTGCAGACTAACGAGAATTAGGTAGCTAGTAACTGGCTTACTTTGCAACCGGCCTGCGTCATGCGACGGTTTTTTGCCGATAACACTATTTTTTGCTTATTTGTTCTCATAATTTTGTCCAAGTGCGTACTGTTTTATAAAACGTAACGCTTTACGTTAAATAACAGATAAAAATAACTCGATAATCACCTCGTTATAAAATTTTTTCGAAGAAAATACATTTCTTCAGAAATGGATCGAAGTAAAGTGTGAAATACAATAGAACAATGACCCAGATCCGCCAAAGATAAGCATCATCGATACACATGTGTGGAATTGATAACAGTGTACACGCACGCATTCACAAACCTTATCGAACCGACCGATGTTTACCCGAATAACAGAAACACGCGAAATGCGTCAGCCGTGAGAACCAGCTCTACACTTACACAGCTACAGTCTAATTGTGTTAGATCCCTTACTTAGTTACGTCGAAGGGCGAGCTCATTCAAGTGAACATAACACCATAAGAAACTTTAGAATACATATAGTGAGCCTATTCAAGATACAGCAGCTGCATCGGAAACGGCAGATGCTAACCGACTATGCTAGAGCCAAGTCATGACTATAAAAGTTAACTTACCGGTGATGAGGCCCGTGGAGAAAGCAACAGCGCTGGCGCACTCACTAGCACACGTGCACGAATGCCGCGGCCGCGCACCTGTCGCGGACTGACTTGCCATTTCCATATTTAACAGTATTTATGTGCGGAACAAGCGCGCGCGCAGGCCGGCTTGTTGAGGTGGACTGAACGCCGAGCGGCACGATACCTGCGCTCACCTGTCCCCTCCCCCCACCATCAGGAACCGGATGGCACTCCAAAACAAAACGGTCAACAAAGGACGTGCCACGAATGTTCGCGCCACCGATTGCATCCACAGAAGGGTCGCCGGGGGCTGTTTGAGCGGGGACGCTTTCCGATTACACAACACCTGACTCACGCGCCGAAAACTAAACGCCCGATGATTTACTGCCCGATGCTGTAACAGTCAATGCCTTCATTGTTTCTGTGTTGAAAAATCGGCTCGCGGCTGTAGACGATGGGTAGGAAAATGCCCGAGCTGCAACACGTAATGTTAAAACAATCGTCGATACGACTAACGTTGGAAATGCTGAAAATGTTGAATCAGAATGATTGCTCAATTTGATTGTCCACCGAGTACTTGTATACAAACAATTAAACAATGGACCGAAATAGGTTTTGAAATCGATTTCCATATCACCGATTTATTTTTTGTGGAACGTAATCAATAATAAAATGAATCAGTGTTGACGTTAAATAATTTTATCGTTATCAGTATTATAAATGATAGCAATGAATGCTATTTAATCTCTCACAACTTTGTCAGGTATGAATGAGTTTATGAGAGCAATATTGAAGTATTTTATTGTTGTGTTTAACCTTTGTAACACTATATTGAGAGAATAGAAATGACACATATAGGTATTACACATGATATTATATTTGCCCGTATTTAGCTTGTTTACGAGATTACGTTTTATTGTTTTAGGTGCAAATTTTATGACGAGATGTCTATTGCTGGATCATCAACTCGTATGGCCAGTGCGGAACCTTTAGAGACTAAAAATACACAATCTTGCATACTGACCAATTTTTGCAGTACTTTTCAGATTAATTATAAAATCTTTTAACCTAATTTAATTCTCAAAACTTAAAAACAAGAAAGTAGCAATACTGGGCGTTTACAGCCATAAATATACGCTCTTGCGTTTATTGGCAGGGAATGCGATAAATGGCAGAGGTAATGTGGACGATATCCCACGTCATACAATTCGATAAGGCTTTACTGTAGTTTTGTACTTATCACGAAACTGTTATGTATAGTCAATTACAAGCCAGTATTTATATTTTATAGTTTTTATATCTCGGAAATTGAGAAAAATTGGGGCAAATTATAGCGCTGTCATGAATAATACTGATTTTGATTGATTTTTCCCTTGTATGTTGATATTAATTTGGATAAATTGTTATCATTGGTATACTTACAAAAGTGCCTATATTTCAAGAACAATAAGTAGAGCCTTGTTTTTTGGACATTGATAAAAAATATTACTTTATACAAAAAAAAACTATCTTTTACTTAATAATGTTTAATTAATGCAAAATTATTGTAATTGTGACTAATATAAACATTTTTGAGTCAAAAACTCATTAAAATGCTTTTAAAACCTTTTCATAAAAAAGTCATGGTCATACATAGATAAAAAAATGTAGAGTCGTAATAAATTTTCAATATGTGTTCTTAAAAACAACTATGGAACTAAAAACTTTCGTGAATTACATAAATTGCCGTTCATAATATGTCACTACAATGTATTAAAAAGCGAATACAACATAATAAACTTATCGATGTGTTATCGATCACGCGTCACAGAAATTTGCCAGTAATTCAGTGTGCATTCCATCTCGCTCATACATAACGGATTTTATATCACCTATACCGTTCTGTTTTCGAGAAATACCTAAAATTACATTATTGCTGCTCTACATCCGATTAAGGTGCGTTTACATAAGACTTTGTGTATTTTTTTTTCTAACTGATGATATTAAAAGAAATTAAACCTATATATGTTATAACTATTAAGTACAGTTTACATATCTGCGTTTATATTTGAACAAACTAGGCTTCCGCCCGCGGCTTCGCCCGCGCAGTCAAAGAAAAACCCGCATAGTTCCCGTTCCCGTGGGATTTCCGGGATTGCGTCATTTTCCCGGGATAAAAAGTAGCCTATGTCCTTTCTCGAGTATCAAAATATCTCCATACCAAATTTCATGAAAATTGGTTCAGTAGTTTAGGCGTGATTGAGTAACAGACAGACAGACAGAGTTACTTTCGCATTTATAATATTAGTATGGATAATAGTAAATAGAGATATAATCATGTAATTCACACATGTATAGAAGAAAAACGTATCCATAAGTAAATTCTAAGGAAATCGAAAACTATTTATTGTTGACTTTAAATATCAAGTCCTACCCTTAATCTAAACTAATAAATACTGAAAGTACTTAAATAACTTAAAAATTCAATGGAAAATTAAAACAGTATCGCAGGCGTCTACACTCAGCATTACAAAACCAACTATTGTATGAAAATACAGAGCAATAAACGTCAAGAGACATGAGAAAACTGTATCTCAGAGCAAAATGATTATTATCTTTATAAATCATCTCGACGACAAAAGCTGACGCGATTTTTCAAACAACGGGACATGAGATGGATTGCTGAACCGTATTGTAAAGTTACGGTAAACGTTAAAGTTTTAAATATCAAATGCAGCATTTTTATATCGGGTTTCGCTCTGCTGAAGTTAAATAAGGATTTGAAAGGATTTTTTTAAATTATCATATGGAAAACCAACGGAACATAACACGGTATAAAAAAAGTTTATTTCTGTTAATGTTTGAATTGTATTTAATTTCCACTTTATCTAATCACGATCTTGATGTGAATTTGAATTTTATACACACAGGTAAACGTTAGTTTTAAATATTCATATGTTAATCCTCTTCCAGAGACCAGACATAATTCATAACATCCGAAAGTTTGTGTTCCTTGCTTCTTCATGCGAAACTGAGGTTTTATTTTTGTTTTATAAAGCGCATGTTTTTATAATATTATGTCCTACATTAACACTTTGGCTGCAACTCAATTTTACATGTGTGAAAAGCAAACTAGAGCTTGTAAAATTAAAATTCACGCAAACCAAAACACAATCTACATATTATTAAGTAACTCAAATTGAATTAATTGTATCTAAATCATTTTAATTGAAACTTTCGCAGTGTGAAAGTCAACTTTAATTACATAAATCTCCACACCGCAGGTGTTTGTGAAGACCGCTAATTAAATAAATATGCCTTGCCTCAATTTACCTAATCAGACGGGCTAAATCTCGGTTGGAATATTAACAGGAGTATTATTTTTGTAAGAAAAGCGAAAAATGTTAATTAATTGTGTGCTAGACCAAGCCAATTGATTACAGATTGAGCGACAGATACAAAATCGAATGACATTTTGTATTCTTTTGCGCTTAAAAAAAACAAATGTGTCAAATGTCAATTACATAATGACTCGTATTTTCGTCCAAAAATTTACTCCGAGTGTTATTTAATCGTGCCCTTAAAGCAGTATAATGACCTTAATCATTTAACGTGCCTCAATATCTATTCCTCAGTTTTGAAATGTGTCGAACTGTAACAAAAAGTACGAAACACCTTGCGAGGGGATGAGGCTAATGAGGTCACCGTACTCAGCAGCTGAGCATCTGCCTATCTATTAGCCATAAAAGCCAATTGCCATATTAGATGTACTGGTTTCGTACAAATGTGTATATTACATACCGTTCAAACGTACGAGTAAATTAAATGAACACGTACGTAATGATAATAATTAGTTTTAGCATTCACTGCTATTGATTAAATAAATCTCTATTTTGCAATGAATAACCGTTCATTGATAGATAGTTCATTGTCTTGGAAATTAAGATCTTATATCTTAGAAAGATATAAATGTAAGTAGAAAATATTCTCGAGTCTTCCCTTACCTTCTTTTTTCAAATTTATTTAAGCTATCTATTCCAATATTATTTTGTGCTTTGTTCAGAGTGTGATTTTTATATACATCCCTCGCTGCATTTAAAAAAATATACTGATTCTACTCCGAATAAAATGCAATAGAAAATATTATATTCAATGTAAAATTAAATCTTAATATAGAATGCTTATACCCCTTATATGGACCTGTACGTGTATTCCTATATATCAGTTTTTTAGAATATAACGAATCTATTTAAATAAGAATGCGTTATAAGTATTAAATTTACATTTTCACGCGTGAAGACCATTGTTTACCATATAAAACATATGACCGCGTAGAAAATACTTATGGTAATAAAGTCTGTTATTCTATCCTTGCTTTTTGCCATAAATGCGTGTTGGGGAAGCTTTAATTATCAATTTCCTTTATTTGTCTATAGATAATTTATTTGTTTTGATACCTGGTTGTACTCGGTATAATTACTCTTTTTTTTAACGTCATATTGATATTCAAACTTACATATTGAATAGGTTGAGTAATGGGTATTTGAAAAAGTTGAAAAGAAAAAACAATCCTATCTTCCCAATCTCAAATATCCCTAAAAGCTACTAGAACTACATTTTAAGAAACCAGAAACTACTAGATTTCAGCCTGCGGCTTCGCCCGTGTTTTCAAAGATTTTTCTCTGAAAACGCGGGTGAAGCGCGCCGTCATATAAGTTGCCATTCCTGTGGAATTTCCTCAATAAAAAGGAGCCTATGTCTTAAGCTAACCGGTTCAGTAGTATTTGCGTGAAAGAGTAACAAACATCCATACATCCGTACTCACAAACTTTCGCATTTATAATACTAGTAGAATTATCTGTGGCAGTACAAAGAAATAGTGAAGTTATTATTGAGGTGTGGTAGCGCGTGCCGCGGCAGGTGATCCCAGTGCAGCTGTGGAACGCATCTTTGCGGATACATCTTGAATTTCTATTTCATTTTTGCCCTTTTGCTTTAACAGCTGACTGTGCTTATTAATTTTCAAACTCACATTATACTTAACTAATTTACTTGTAACTAATTGATTGTACTGTTAGGATTACGGTGAATAACAAGCGAATGTCAGTCTGTCATTAAAACAATGCTTTTACATCTTTGTTGATAGTAATATGTAACATACGATAAATATTTTACAAACATTAATAGACCGTAAATAATTTTAAGTACCCCATTCATTATATGTTGCATCTAAACGTAGAGGCAGAAATTGCTTCAATTTTATATTCTGCTTACATTTATGGACTTTCTCGATATGATTTACGTCAAAATTAACCTAAAAATAGTTAATTCCGTTTAAATAGCCTTAATTAAAATAATGCCGTTCCTTAACGTAGTAATAATTATTCATTTCAAAATTTATACGACAGAAATTCTAAATAATTTTAAAATTAACCAGAAGGAAGCGTAGAGCTTCTTCATAAAAAGTATCTTTATTCTATTTCTTGGTCTAGCAGATGAAAAATTATTTCTTCTAATGTATGGATTAAAATCAATTAAGAGTATACTTAATTGCCATTGTTAACTTATTTATTTCATACTATTCAAAAAGGTTCGGCTTTTATTTGATTAATGCTCTACCTGCGTATATATCTTTAAATGTTAGTTGTTTTAGATATTAATGCTCTACCTGCGTATCTTTAAATGTGAATTAGATAAATACAGTTCTTTAGAGTAATTATTGAAGTATTCCTTAAACTCAAGGTTATTTGAGTCAAATACTATATACAACTATTAATTGTGTGCAACCTCTCCCATATTGCAACTGTAATAGAATCAGTTACAATCAAAGATTTAATATAACACTTTACGTACTAGCAGTTACAATGTAAAGCCTCATATTAAACGCACGAGCTGCTGCCAAAATAACATATCTTCAGTAATCAAGTATAATGAACATGCCACATATAGTATTACTCAGTGGCTGCATTAATAGGTTATTAATTAACTCATCTAGCTAATTATACAGGATGTCCCACTGTACTAAGCTGAAAAGAGGTTATACTTTTGCTTACGCTGAGTACGTAATAAATACTTATAAAATTCCAGACGAAGTTTTTATTTCAAATAGATGAATTCTTAAAACTCTATGTGTACACCCATAACAAGCAACCCGCCCAGCTTTGCTACCAGCCCGTAACCTATCGTTTAAGATTATGTTTCCATAGACAAAATTCACATTACCGAAGCGGTATATATGCCGGCTGCGCGAAGCTAGAGAAGAAAACATGGATTTTCAGGAAAGATTTAGCAAAAATTTTTTGACCTAATTTTGTTGTTTAAGTATTTTTTTACGTAATCAGTGTATGTAAAACTACAAGTCCCTTCGCGCTTAGTATACCAATAGTGGACACCCTGTATTTCTGTTGCATGAGATTGCATCCACATATGGAAAGAATGTACTGCGTAAGTTGCGTGGTTTAAATGATTCCGCGATAGATTGTGTATTTTTATACTTTGTTGCTTTTTAGGAGTTTAATTAAAAATGTTATTTGTATGATACATCGTTGTGGATAATATGGTTATTGTTCAATAAAATTCATTCTCTATACTGTACTACTTTGGAGAATTTTCAAATGAACTAAAGGATTATTAGTGCAATTTTACTATGACAAAAATGTGGGTGACATTTGTAAATTGTATCCAAATAAGTTTTCATAATACAAATTACGATACGATCAGAGGCGGCTCGCCCTAAGGAGCGCTGGTGCAGTGAACTCCCATAAATAATTATAATAAAATCATACTCCTTAATTTCATTATTAATATTAATTATTACTATTTAAAATCAATCGTAATCGTAAAAATCTACTGTCAATACCAATGAATATATCCATCATTCCATCATTCCAATTTCCATACACTTGAATAATAATGTATTTATACAGTAACGCGCGAAGGGGAGCGCTCACGATTGCGCTCCAATGAAAAAATATTTAGTACATTTCCTAATACGAAATCCAATAGGAGTGAAAGAGATGGTTTGCCAGTGCCCTGCGCGCGTGAAACAGAAGATTTTCTATGGAAAGATAGCAAAATTCGGTGCGCCGCTCCCGCAAACGTTGCCGGTTCGTTTTTACCGCCGCGCGCGACATTGCCACTCTCTATATTATAAACAAACACTCGACTCTCGAGTCAACTTCAATGCACGCGCGCGAATGCAAATTCGGGAATTTTCTAATTAAAATCATAAGATACGTGTTGAAATAGTCTGTAGTTATCAGTATTACTTGTGAGTGTGAAAATGAACAATTATAATGTGGCGTTCATTAAAAAGTGTGTTAAAACGTTACAAATTCGGCTTGAATTGAAAGCAGGGACTGCCACGGCCTGACCTTGACCTTACGCAAAAATGTACGACAAAAACGAAAACATATACGCGTGTGTTTAAATCCGAACAATATTATGTGAAAACACCGTGGTTGTATGGTTGTGATGAAAGCAACAACAGACATTTACGAATGTCATGTCGCTTTAAGTTATAGATATTTTTGCACACCAAAAAGAAAGACGTATGTATTTCCTTTATAAGTAATTTTTTTGATAAATGTACTGCTTTACACCACGTATTTTCAGTGTTTTATTTCAAGTGAACACCCATAAAATTTTGTCACGAGCCGCCTCTGGATACGATATCATAATTGAAATTATACAGGGTGTACCAAAAAGTAGTGATGAACGGAAGCTGAGAGGTAGAGGACCTAGAGGGCTATCCGAATCACCCCCATGTATGTCATGCGATTTTTCGTATTTTCGGAGTTATGACGATTTTTTCAATTTTTCACCTATCGCCGAGTACGATGATATTTTCACTCATGCTGACGTCAATGATTGCGGAAGATGCTTGATTTTTTTTGTGTGCTAAGCTGAAAGATAGGCCAATTCAGTATGGTAACATTTACTATCGTTAGATCTTTGAATGGAATAAAAAAAAGAATGAAATGGCAAGAAAGATAAAATTACCCAGTATGTTCACCACTTCAAGGGCCCGTAAAAAAATAAAATCACATAAAAAAAGTTTTCCGTTTGACTTTTAAAAACTTGCTCTATCTATCAGATAGCTACCCTGAAAATTTCATTTTATTATTCAGAAGGCTTCAATCGAAAAATTTGAATCTAAATGTGGTAAGTGCAAAAATTGAATTAACATGATGATCATTAAAACCAATAAATAGGTGTTTAATTACCAGAAATTTTTAAAATAACCCCGCTGTTGCTCAATGCAAGTGCGACATCACCGTAAAAAGTAGTCTTTTAAATGTCTGAATGCCCTTTTATCATTTTTAATGGTTTCTTCTGCTACTATGAATTTCCGGGTTATTTCGTCCAAATTGTGGCAGTCTCTCGTCTTTGTAGTATCCCCACGGAAAATAATCAATAGGGTTTATGTCCGGGGACCGTGCAGGCCAGGCTAAAGGGCCAAGATACCCTGAAAAATGGATTGGTCGTTGCAGCCTGCGCATGCGCCGGTGAAGCCTGCCTTAAAGCCTGGCCTCCACGGTCCCTCGACCTAAACCCCATTGATTTGTTTCAATGAGAATATTAAAAAGACTTCGGCTACTTGAGAGAATGCCACAATTTAGACGAAATAACCCGGAAATTCATAGTAACAGAAGAAACCATTAAAAATGATAAAAGGGCATTCAGACATTTAAAAGACAACTTTTTTACGGTGATGTCGCACTTGCATTGAGCAACAGCGGGGTTATTTTAAAAATTTCTGGTAATTAAACACCTATTTATTGGTTTTAATGATCATCATGTTAATTCAATTTTTGCACTTACCACATTTAGATTTAAATTTTTCGATTGAAGCCTTCTGAATAATAAAATGAAATTTTCAGGGTAGCTATCTGATAGATAGAGCAAGTTTTTAAAAGTCAAACGGAAAACTTTTTTTATGTGATTTTATTTTTTTACGGGCCCTTGAAGTGGTGAACATACTGGGTAATTTTATCTTTCTTGCCATTTAATTCTTTTTTTTATTCCATTCAAAGATCTAACGATAGTAAATGTTACCATACTGAATTGGCCTATCTTTCAGCTTAGCACACAAAAAAAATCAAGCATCTTCCGCAATCATTGACGTCAGCATGAGTGAAAATATCATCGTACTCGGCGATCGGTGAAAAATTGAAAAAATCGTCATAACTCCGAAAATACGAAAAATCGCATAACATACATGGGGGTGATTCGGATAGCCCTCTAGGTCCTCTACCTCTCAGCTTCCGTTCATCACTACTTTTTGGTACACCCTGTATATTAATGAGTTAGTATAGAGTATATTATGGTCCATAAATGTACTTACAATTTTTAATAAAAATAATTTAATATCTAATTTTAAGTTCAAGTCTAGAACCGCCTGACATTGGACTATAGAAGTAGGCTCTTTGGACATCTTGACCGACAATATAGAGCCTTCGCAGTGCTCTATTTTTATATCAAGTAATTTGTTTAAACATACTATACTTAGTATGCTGTTCTTTTAAGAGCATAAATTTGGGTTTACTATCTGTTTTAATGACGAATCTAAAGGGTCATGAATGAAGAGTCTTATGATTTCAGAAAATGTTTCATAGTTGACCGTTATACCATTTTCCACTATATTGCCTTTACTGACCTTTAATAAACATTAAAGTCAATGTATATGTTCGTCTACATAGAGGTTTATGTCTAATACACATCATAAAATTGTATTCGCGAGCCTACAAAGATCGTAATATTTTAGTTAAATTATGAAGATATACTTTTTATGTTTGAACAATATAGATGAATGAAAGAATGCATAGGAAAAGTATTAGGTAATTAATTGTACAGAACGATTGAAATTAAAATTCCGTTAAATTGCCAACCAAATCTCTCAAGTCCTGATGAATCTTCCATCTCATCGGATTTATAGATAGGAAAGCGCGCGTGAAATTTCTTTCGTTGTGAATCGTGATTGGTTTCGGAAATTCGTTCTAAATTAATCAAAGTTAGGTTTGAAATGAAATTCCAAGTCTCCAATGTCATCAAATCGGACAAGACTAGATACTTTGATATGTGTGCCAAGAAATAGCACTTTAAATCATAGAACTAAACATATTTGTCGGACTATAATTACGACATTAACAATCAATTTCCATGAGATCATTATGCGCATACCGATCCTAAATAACAATGAAATACACAACAAAAAACACCATTCATTAATTAAAATGAAAATTAAATGAAATATTAATATTTAGAGTTATTAATTAACCGGCTTTGCTTGCCGCACATAATTTGAGGCAATTTCTTGTATGCGGTGAATGACCTGAGATTTTCACGGGCACTGAACAAGTTTAATTACACAAGTAAATACATACCAGTACGCTATGGAACCTTAGTTTGTATGGTGACCATACATTGTTATTTATCTTTGAGATAATCTTGCTTAGTTTAGATATAGAGTGTATCATTTAAAGCATGGTCTGTGTGTATGGTGTATATCAAAACGATTAGTTATGGAGCACAGAAAAAGAAAGATGTTACAAAATGTACAATAATATTATGTACGTTAAAAGATATACAATGAAATCTACGTGCAATATGCAGCGAATAATAATATTCCTGACTGAACACTCAGGTGTTCTTAAGTGAACAGGGTGGCGTTTTATATGGAGATTATTGTGCTATATCATTAATTTAAAGTAATGTAGTTTAAAAAGCTTTAAATATAGTTGACAATTCTCTTTTCTATACTTTCAAGACGAAAAGTGTTAAGCTTACTAGATAAACTTTTTAAAGCTAACAAGAGATAACTTCTGCCAAGTGTTAACTGTAAGAGTGTTTTCTGAAAGATTTTTTATTTATATATTTATGGAAATCTATCCTCTTTCGCTGTTTCTTAAATAGTAGGCATGATTATTTTTATGTTGGATAGTTAATTATCTATTTTACTAAAACATGATAAAAGATTGAGATATTTCGAGATGAGACTGAGGCTTTTTAGCAATTTGCTATTGAAATAAAGCCTCGAACTAAACTTTATATTTATTTTAGTTTATAAAAGTCTTGAATAATCAAAACGTATGGAGACCGCCTTGAATAATGTTTGGTACGCTATCTACGAGTGTAAGATTGCCTACGAAACAGTGCTCCTTAATGAATCCGCTAATTAGCGAGCTGGTTCAAGTTCGATAGTAATTGCACATTCAATGGACACGAATTAAGTAATTTGTCTGTTTGTCCTACGGCGAGATCTTTTATCTCGTTTTTGAACATGATTTGTTTGTAAGTACGATCATTAACTGGGCTTTATACCCCTGAGGTTATAATAGGTATTATGATTTCTATATCATATTTACTGTTCGATTCTTACAATACATTAATTGTAAATGCTACTCGGGATTGTATTAATTTTGCGTTTAGGTATGCTAAGGGTTGAGTGCAGTGGTTACTTTTTACAATATTTAATAATATATTATATCAATATGAAATCAGATAGAGTCCTAACTACAGAAAAACGGATATAGAAAAATGTATTTTAATCGTTTTCTTTGAGATGATACATTTAACAACTCGTATACAATTTCGCCATGTCGATGACACACAAATATTGTCAAATAAGAAGCACGTTGGCTGAGTCAGTGCATCGTTAGCGAATTTCACACAATGCCCGTATTGGCCTGATTGTGATGCAATCAGTGTAATTTTGGACAATCAAAGTTCAATAAAAATAAATAAATAATAATCAACCAAAGTTCAATTTAGAAAATATTATTTTATTAGTTGATTTTGTATTATTGAATGCATGTAATGATAGAATATTTTGTTTTGATCTCACTTTATGTGTGCCAAATAGGAATATGGTTATAGAGTTAAATTATATCGAAAAAAAAGTATTTGAATGATTACTAAATAAAACTTTCATACACATAATAAGGTCCCACAAATCACCTATTGCAAGCATGATAGAAATTCACAACATTACCTCTAACTTACGAATTTTCACACCAAAACGATAGGGCTCTAACAAAAGCCTTTGCCACATCATCAGATGACTTTGTATTAGAAAAGTAATGAATTCATCAATTTCCATAGACTATGGAGCAACTTTACCGCTACAGCAACAGACTACAGAGGAAGTGATCAAGGGTTTTCAATGGAAATCTTCGTTGTTTTATAAAAAAGTGTTAGAGGATACATTTATACAGAACCATAAGTGACTTTAAATTGTACTGGTTTTTATTCTTAGAAGCATCACACTTTTAAAAAGGGACAATCATATTGCATAAACACTTGCATTAAAATACAAGCTGCTATTGACATTTTGGAGAGAAATTTTTAAAAGTTATAATCTTAACTCAACCGCTTATCATGTACATTTGTATACATGCATCCATGTACGTTTGTACTTTACATTATTGGATAATAATAAAAATATTACTGTGAAGTGTATGGTCCGGGAGCCAGCAGCAGATTTTATGACCAAGTTCCTCTCAAGCGGTAATTAGTAAAATGCATCAAAGTATAGTATTATGAAGCCTCGTGAACGTCAGCTGGAGCTCGGTTGGGGGGAAGAGCGGTTGTAGCCTCCCGTATCAGCTGACGGTTTTTCCACCAAGATACAGCCAGCTGACATATATATTTATCCACAGTTACATATAAGCTATCATCAGGTAAATTTTTGTTTGAGAGGAAATAACGGAAAATAAATTTTTCTTTAAATTTAACTTTCATGTTCGAGACACCAGCTGACGTATAATACACCATGTTGTAACCAGCTGACTATTTTTTTTCGTTGAGATATTGGGTTAGCTACAATTTGACAAATTTTTAGCTGAGAGGAAATGAATGAATGAATGTATTTTTTTTCCTATGTGCGTGGGAGGCTACAACCGCTCACCCCCCCAACCGAGCGCCAGCTGACGTTCACGAGGCTTTATAATACTATACTCTCATGCGTCTGACGAATTATCTCTTGAGAGGAAATAGTTAACCAAATTTTCACCTGGCTCCCTAACCAGTAGTTATTATTCCACACCTTTCCTTCCTTCCGATTAATAATAATTAAATTAAAATATCATAATTATACGTCTTCCGTATATAATTGTTATCTGTATAGATCGCATTCAACATCAAACCAGATTTAAGAACTAGATCGTATTGAACTCGACAAAAAGTATATTTCATAATAAAATCAGTAAGACATTTGGAGAGGATGTAATTACAGATATCCTTATAAATCCTCTGAGCCCTGCTTTAGATCTGTCGGAAGTGTTTAATTGCATTTACATACATTTCAAATTTACATACTTTTTTCTTTGATCTAATAAAATTTTATAGCCTGGTTAATTTCATGGATATGTGTGTTTACATCGTTTAATTAGGTACCTACATGTCTATTACTACCGAAAATAAGTAATTAGTAAATAGTTATTATTATTTCTAGTTAGAATGTATATTTTAACATCTAGTAAATAAAAATCGACTAAATTCTTAACACTAAACACACGTTGATGATGATTTTTGATACCTTGTAGTATGGATAGTTTAACAAATTACAAAATATTTATTCTGCATTCATTTTACAATTAGAAATAGTTTTCCAATATTAAATAGTAGTACCTACTACCTTGTAATTCACTGTATTTTCGTAGATACATAAAATGTAGAGAAGTCTCTTTGTCGGGCTATTTTTGAAACATGAAAATCTATTCTAAATTCATCAGGCAAGTAGGTATGCAGATGTAAGTATCTTACATTATAACGTTTTTTCTCTTTCCTCAAATTGACTGGCAAAATAATTACATTTTTTAAACGTCATTTAAATAATAAGTATCTTCACATAACTTGAATCCTAGATAGCCTTAACTAACATCACCAGACATTCCAAGTGTTCCATAACAAGAACTCATTACCAAAATACTTGAATTTAAAATGAGGTTGTCACACTTCTACGTAATTTTATTCGTGCTGGTTCTTATAAAGTTATGCAGTTTTAGACAATTACTGTATAACGATCGAGCTCCTAAACATTCTTGTAACATTTATATAATACTGTGTGAAGAAGATTCCAGTTTAAACAGTTTATTTCCAGGATTTTGCACACAACGGAGTCGAAGGCATAGTAATAGGTAATTTAACAGTGGCAGTTGAAGCTTCGGTGCAAAATGTTTCGTGCTCGCAACGGGAACATAACCACACCTTCGCATAATTGTAGCTCATTTATAGTTTACTCTTTAATGATGGCTAAAATAACTTATATTTATATTTATATTTTTGTTGGAACAAAAACAACAGCAACTACATAATGAAATTCCTCAGGCATACTAAACAGGACCTAGTGAATATCATGTTCGCTTCATCATAGACCAACACTTAGATACCAAAGCTCCATCAGTTTCCTAAACAACCCCTCAATGTCTTATTAAAGCGGACACTTTGAATGAATAAAACATCCAACCTTGTACATTTGTAATCATTTTATATTAAACTGGTTTTATATAAACTCTTTAGTGAAACGATAATTGTTTTCACCATTCAAAATGAAACACAGACACGGCATTGCTCACAAAATGGCGTCACGAATCGTTCAAAAACGTATCAATCTTGCATTTCGTGCCGAAACGCAGTCACTATAAAATGTAGCGTAAAAGATTGTCTGAACGGTCAATGCACTTAGATGATGAATTATTTTTTCTTTCTTATTTATATTTAATTTAAAAATATGCTTTGTTGTTATTATTTGACAGATTGTGTACGCTCGATCAGGAAAATAATTGAATATTAGTTATTTGTTGGTTGTTTTCTAGGAGTTAAAAAAATAATAACAATCGTTATTTTAATGAAAACCCAAGAGATGTTCTATGATGAAATTGGTACAGTCATTTTGGAGAGCAAGATTACCCAATAATATAACTTTACGCGCCAACATAAGTATATTTTTAACCTCAATCATGCCAGGGCTCACAAAACACGAGGCACTTCCAAGTAACAAGTTCAAAGGAAGGTCACACAAATTTCTTAATGTCAACAATAATCCTGTCTTTTGGTTGGCCTTCATTAATTACTCCACCGTGAGTTTCCCACGGCAGTTAACAGAATAGCTTCGTCTGAACATAATCATGAAACAACTTGAAATGTTTTCATTGAAGGCATTTGAGAGATCCGACCGTATTATAGTTATATTTCTAATTAAACAGTTATTTGGATGTAATATTGTTTTGAGAACTATTTACCATTGTTTCCAAAACTCTACTTTTTCTAGTTATTTTTACAACTGTACACCTTCTATCAATTTTATAACTTATATTCCACAGTTACTTCCCTGAAAACAGAAAAACAATCATTAAAACACTTTAAACTAATTATTGTAAAACATCACCTCATCCTGGATATAAAACTTGTTTTTCTGGGCAATATTCTCGAATGCCGTTTATTTCTGGCGGATATCCTTTAGCATGCAAATAGTTGGCTTTCTAGCGTATCGGCCGGAGATTTGTTCATAATGACCTATGAAACCTTTCTTGCCTTCCCTATATTAGCGAACATCGAGTTAATGAATCGAACACTTCTTCTAATAGGAAATATGATCACCTTAGAGAATAATGTACTCTGGTGTACTCAGGTCAGGGTCAATAAAGGTCTGATAAATAATATTGTTACGTACCTATATGAAAACCAAAACCAGGCTGTCTTGTTTATTTTATAATATCGTCTTATCAATACATTTTTAAGGATGATAATGTTTAGTTTTTCCACAATAATAGTGGAGAATTTATTATAATTAGAATTTTATCTCAATCCCGAACCTTTCTACTTTCTAGTTTTATTTCTATCACGCTTATTTCACGAGAATCACGTTTATAAATTGACATAAGGTTACAAATAGCTCTCCTAATCATCTTTTACCTTCAATGACGTAAATATTAGGTAGGTACTAAAGATTTCTATATACCCAAAAGCACCAACATTACTGAAAATATATTTCATCTAGGTCAACGTTTGATCGATTAAAATGCCGCAACACCGGAAGAGGGGCTCTCCTGTCTCCATTCAAGTAAATTCCTCCATACTTCATTAGGTCTGGAATACCGCGGATCCGTTCCACTCGGCGCGACCAAAAAAACCAAGAATGTCATTTACTAGATCCCAGTGTGAACAATCGTTTGGAGTTAGGGTTGTCGACTGATTATTTTAGTACATTATATATTCTTAAATTCTAAAATAGTCGTAATTACATTATGCTCTTAATATTAATTCTGAGAGCATAATATAAGATATGAATTAATTTAAAACTATATACAAATTTACCTGTACATAACCTCTGTCGATCAAAATACATTGATACGTACACTAATTATTCTTCTTGAAAAGATTGCCTCGTTTCCAATTTAATGTTGTATTGATAATAAATATTAAGCAATACCAATATAAATTATAAATACAAAAGGACTTGGTCTTGGTCTTGGACTTGGTCCTTTTTGCGCGACCGACAGCTATTTAACCTGTTTTAGCAGAAGCTTGTTAAACCTTGTATCAAAATGTTATAAAATGTTGTAATAATTATGTTTCATAAACTCTTCAATACGCAGTACGCTTACAATATTTCAAAAATCAGGCAGCCCTACAATAAATATTGGCTTAACCAATCACCGCTGGAATCTGTCGAGGCTTTCGTCGAGATGAAGAGATTCCTTCATCTGATAAACACATTTTAATGCCAATAGCTCGGCTACTCAGATCATGCTCTTGAGTTAAGTACTATCTTTTTGTACAATGTTGTAGCTCGTGTCTTTTATTATGGCTACTTGTAATGATTAACTAGTTATTGGTATATCTTTGGCGTGCTATGTGAGTTCATTATCGTAAATAAGCATGTCTTCTTTTGAATTTGATTATTAAAATAATATCATATTATAAGTAAAGAAAAATAAAATTTTATCACAATCAGTTTCAAATTAATCAAGTTTATTAAATTCTATTCAGATTATCATTTCAAATAATTTCACAACAATTCGACACAAAATCATAACTAAGAATCAAAAACTGACATAATTTTATATGTATTCCCAAAACTTTAGCCGGCAGCCTGGCCTCGATAGTCAAATTCTTCACAGGTAAGTTTATAACAGACACTCAGTACCATTGATGATTAAAAATAAAGATCACATAAAATACTAAAAAAGCCGGTAGTTCCCACTTCCCAGTACATGATCTAATTTGCACACGATGTGAACTCCACTATACACCTCACACCGATATCAAACCTCGTGTGAAAACGGTCACTAAATGTGGTGTCCACTCACAAATGGGTTTTGAAGATTATTTTACGTGAGCTCGTGGGACTGCAATTTACTTTCATACGAAAGCGGTGCGAAATCTACATTGGTAGACTATTTTTGACTGGGGAAATGTGTGGCTTAGACTTTAATCTGTGTGGTGGGAATGCATACTTTGGACGTATTCTAATATAGATTTCACAAAAAATATCGCAAGTAAAATAAATACCTTTGTCTCGTCTACTCAGAAATTAATCAAGCAGTTTAATTCACATAAGTTTTATCAAGACCAGAAAAATTCAACATACATAAAAAGAACATATCTACTCTTCGAGTTGGAATTTTGTAACTGCACAAAAAAGTGCAGTTCAAATCGAATCATAATGATCCAAGCTTCCGCCAAGTACTCATATTCAGTGTCATTGGCTCATAGATCACAACATGCGCCCGCGCATGCCATGCGACACTACCGCGTGGCTATTAAACATGATTTTTGCTGATGTATTTAATGTTTATCTGATACCACCTTTACCACCGCGGCTTCGCCCGCTTTTTTTAAGATCTAATAAATTATATACTAAAACCTTCCTAGAAAATCACTCTATTTGTTTAAAAAAAACCGCATCAAAATCCGTTGCGTAGTTTTAAAGATTTAAGCAGAATATGTACATGGGGATATAGGGACAGAGAAAGCGTTTTGTTTTTTTTTACTATTTATTATACTTTTTTACAGATATTAAAATTGCAATTTGCAAGTTGATCAATCTTTTACGATGCAAGAGCGTAATCGGCTGATATATTTTTGGTAAAAAGTAACAGTATCTCGAAATGCTTCAGGCGCTTTTACCGATATACACCCATTTATACGGTTCAAACTTAATGGTCCGGGAGCCAGCAGCAGATTTTATGACCAAGTTCCTCTCAAGCGGTAATTAGTAAAATGCATCAAAGTATAGTATTATGAAGCCTCGTGAACGTCAGCTGGAGCTCGGTTGGGGGGAAGAGCGGTTGTAGCCTCCCGTATCAGCTGACGGTTTTTCCACCAAGATACAGCCAGCTGACATATATATTTATCCACAGTTACATATAAGCTATCATCAGGTAAATTTTTGTTTGAGAGGAAATAACGGAAAATAAATTTTTCTTTAAATTTAACTTTCATGTTCGAGACACCAGCTGACGTATAATACACCATGTTTTAACCAGCTGACTATTTTTTTTCGTTGAGATATTGGGTTAGCTACAATTTGACAAATTTTTAGCTGAGAGGAAATGAATGAATGTATTTTTTTTCCTATGTGCGTGGGAGGCTACAACCGCCCACCCCCCCGACCGAGCGCCAGCTGACGTTCACGAGGCTTTATAATACTATACTCTCATGCGTCTGACGAATTATCTCTTGAGAGGAAATAGTTAACCAAATTTGCACCTGGCTCCCTAACCATAAAGGGCAACTTCAAATTGATTATACATATACATTTTATAATTAATTCGTTCAAATCAAGTTATGTTCCTTATGACCTTCTGTCTTAATCGCGTGCCAAATTTCACCAATCAGTCAAGTACATACACATACACACTGAAGACATTTTCTAGGAAAAATCTTGACGAATCAATAGCTTCATGGCCCCGCTACAACGGTATGAAGTCAATACATCAGTTAGATGGATGATGCCGTCACCGTCGACCGACAAGTGTTAGCAAGTGATGCCACCGATTATAATGTATATTACGAAATGCCTTCATACCTTGTTGTATTGTTATATTATTTTTATAAAAGTAAATAAAAAAAACACCAAAGCACACAGTTTATATTGAAAGATAACTCTATTGGCAATGACGTCATAGAATAAGTCGGAAATACAAATTTTTCTTTTATTTACATTTAATTTCAACCTAGTTTAAGAGGTAATTTTATTAGATGTAAAGCTCTGTAGGTTTATTATTATTTTTATGATAATATTGCACAAATTAACAAACAAACTAGTGTCAATGTATGTGAATTGCTTTATCTTTGAGTTTGTATTTATTAAAGAGTAGAGTCAGATTTATTTATATTAAGTATTTCATGAAAATGTAATTATTACTGGAAACCATTTTTAAGAGCTTAATAGAATATCGGACTTGCTAGGAAATGTCGTCATAATAATATAATGTAACTCTGAAATTATTCCAACATGCACTTCTTTCTGCCGAGAATTAACTTCCATGTCTGCTCTCATGAAAAATAAAATTTATTATCATTTTCTCAAATCGATTAAAATCGAGTCATCCAGTTGACTAGTCACATTCCTCTATTAACTTTTAATTCAAGAATTTTCGAGATTATCCCAATTCGCTTCGAATCGACTCGACTAGCGTACCTATCAATCGATTCGTTGCGAAGTCGATGCGCTACAAAGGTTCATTCAACCCGATTATACTCGGGCACAAAACCTAACTATTTTCAGTCTAGCTGCAGGTCTTATGAATATTGACACTTAAACGGTCAAGAAACCGTTTATAATATTGTAAAAAAGATGATTGCAACTTGAGACATATTTTTCTTTATCGAGAGTTAAGAAATAGAGTTTGTATTTGGTCTCATCCTAATAATAAGACATTTTCGTTATTACATCATGTTTTATAAATATTTTTGTTAGACTGTCCGCAGCTTTATTATATTAGCTGATGCACAGCTCAATTCGAAGATTTTAAAGAACTAGTATCTATCTATATAAATAAATCAACATATTTTCTTAGCAAAAAGTCTTTAAACAAGGCCTGTACTTGCATTCTGCCATAATTATAGTTATTTATCATGTCGGTCATGTATTTATCATGTATGTTCGTAACAATTCATATGCAATTTGAGTAAAAAGTGACTACAGAGTGTGGAGCGTGACGGACCATCTTAGAAGATAGAGATGCTATCTAAATTACAACACCGGTGATTTCTCGGACTACCCAGTGGTAACAACTATACATATCACGCTATGTTAAAAGGGATTTTTCAGTGTATTTTTTTGTGGCAAATAAGTCATGCGAAGAAGCTGTAAGCAAAAAAATTAAATGCATTCATATACACTATATCAAAATGTAATATCCAGGCAATAACACAGCGTTAAGTAAGCACAAAAGATAGTACAAAATAAAATATATTTCTTTAAGAATTTGTGATTTTTAAATTATCTCATTTGGTAAACCCCAAAACTATTTGTGGTATCTTTACATACATTGTTAATTTTTTTCTTTCTTATTCTTCTTAATATTTAAAGCATAATAACTCTACATACCTACGAAATTAAAACATTTAAAAATTAAAGCTTGCCAACTCTTGAATCTTCTGAAAACGATACCCAGTCTCGTTCACAGCATTACAGCTAAAAGTTTCATTATATCATCCAAGCAACAATTCAGCAAAAAACTGTTATTGATACTGACAAGAAAAATCGTTTACAATTGCAGTTTTTGTATTACTTTCAACCGTTATTTTGCTAAACTATTCTTCGTTCACCTCTTTTTAGGGCAACAAAAACGTCTTATGAAACACGAAATTTCGTGTTAAAAATTACGTTATAGACACCAATTGAAAATTAAATCGATATATATTATAACACATTCTGTTAAATGACGCAATAGTTTTCTGGGTATAACCATTAGTTCTATGATCTAGAAAATTATGGAAATTTAACTGTACATCTAAACTACGTAACCACAACTGACACAGTAGGGGAATCCAAAGCCGCGACAATTTTGACAATAATTATTTAGAAAGTTGATGTTTAATACTTAACTTTCTCCTTTTGTATATTTTTTTGTCGTCACGATGTTATTACCGAGCTACAAATGACATTTCTTTTATTTGGTCGTGATTTCCCGCGCAAAACGTTTATCTTTCTAAACATTTATTATGCTTAATTTTCTACTTGCTTTTACAAGTTTGATACTACTTTCAGTAAGTATGTAAAGAACGTTTTAATGTAGGTATTCTCTTTTCTTTATTATATACTTAAATACTTAGGAATTTGAATTTGTTCGCACAAAACATGATTGATTTCTAAACATGAAAGAATCAAAACCTATATACCTTCGTAGATAAAGAGACTTCATTTTTTAGGAAACTACTTAGTCCGATTCAAAATTTTCTAATACATAGTTATATAAGTTTGACACCTGTCTATTGTCCACGAAAATGTATAAGATAATGTAACTAATCCGCAACGTGCATTGGTCAGTAGCATTTCTAAGCATCGTCCACAAAAAATAAACTATAAAGTTTCCAAGAAGCAGTAGGTAAGGCAGCTCACTGGCGCATGACGACGCCGGTTGATGACCGACAGCCACCAAAGTCCAAATCAAATCTTCATACCACTGTGAAGTTTAAACGTTAATAATTTTCGTCCAGTAAAAATACTTTCCGAACCGATAAAATATTTTTCAGACCTCGTTGCTTTGATGTTACGTGATGGGTATGTGTAGGATTTTAATTATTTGACAATTTTTCAATTCGTTAAAATAATTTGTTCAGTATGGAGAAAATTTAAAGGTTGTACTTATCGATGTACCTATACATAATTGTATTATTATGTATATGATAATATGTATCTCCAACGATTTGCAATATTATAAATCTTTTTGGCAAATATTATATTTGCTAATATTTTGTTTCATTTAATAGAAATTTTGTTCATTATGTAGAGCAACAAACATAGATAGGATTTACTCTACATAAAATATAATATATAAAATGAAATTATTGATTATTGTGATATCTGAAATTATAGCTTAAAAACTAACTACCGAAATGCCTATTTCTAATATATAATAAAATGAAATAAATATCAATTGCAAGAATTTTACAAGATAATTTCCCGAAGCATCCGTGCAGCGCAAACGCAACAAGGAGCTATAATGAACGACAGTGATCGATCATTTTTTTAGATTATTGTAGCGTAAAATTGTACTGAAAATTAAAAAGAAGCTGTAAAAAACTTGTGTTTTAGTTAAAAAAAAATATTATCTTAGTGCTCTGCTGCTGTCTATGGTCAAACTTTTATGTGTATAAAGTACTAAATACTTATATAAGGTAAGTATAAACGTTAAAAAGGCCAATACGTCTTATGGTAAAGTTCAAATTTAAAATAATTTGGAAAATCCAAAAGTGCACGCCTCATAATTATTTATTAATTATTATTTTTGTTTATTTAATAACAATTAAACCACATCGAATCAGACCCTGAAAAATGAAAGGGTTCTATTCCTGAGCATACTCAAGCGTAAGAGAAAAAAAAAGACTCGATTAGTAAAGTATTTCGGTCGCTATCGTGTTAACAAGAAAATCCTCCGCACATACAGACACACGGACGTCCAAGACAGAACTTTTTTAAACTGTTTTTTAACTAGTTTAAATAACAAAAATGACATCAAAAATATCATGAATGTTAAAAATAGTGTTTTTTCTTAATATGTGTGTGTATGTATTATCTTACAAGTGCAATGTATGATACATAAAGACATTTTAAGTTTGAAAAATCAGATGTTTTGCGCGAAGTGACAGTAGTACCCACCTCAACGCTTCGCTTATGAGGCGTGCAAAAGTAGTTTAGAATGGGCAAAAGAAATTGTTGTTCAAAAGCCCTCGCTTTAGATTAGTTATCGTTTCCTTTACAAGAGCAACTACGAACAGGTTATGCTTATTCAGTTATAATTATTATCCTTTTTCTTACAGATTTCATTAAGGTTATTTGGAATCAAAGAAGGGTGCATAATGAAGAGGTATACCGTGACGGCGGACGATTAAAATACTGTTTCTATCTTCTATCCTTATTCCCTGCAGGCTATTGCCATTTAACGTCAAATGCAATAACTTTTTATACTTGCAGGTGCACTTCTATAGTAAACAATTCGTGTAACTTTCCCAGACGGTAAATATTTATGAAAATTAATGGCGAAAGCATGTTCAAAATCAATTATAAGTTATAACGATGTCTTGATCGATGCTGAATGTACCAGATTACAACTTTCTTGAATACTACAGTTGAAGATATTTTAAAACAATACATAATAAAAAGAAATATTCTTACATAAAATATAAAATACAATGTTATTCTTTAAAAACCAGAAAATACCGTTATAATACTGCTAATAAAGATGTTTATTGTTGATATGAGTGCACGCAACTAAATTATAATAGGTTGATATATTTTAGTAGTTTTCCTATTGTGATCGTTTTATTCAGATTGGAAAGCGAATACAAAACAGTTAAATTGAAAAACAACTGAAATTCGTGCTCAAGTGGCGGCCTTATAGACAGAAGCCATCTCTACCAGGCATAGTTTGGGCAAAGGACAAAACACATTAAAACAAATTTAGGCAGAGTTATTAAGGATAATTTACGTTTGCTAGATTTGAGTCTGTGCACGCAAGTATAATAGTATAATAATAGTTTTTCTATTCTGTAGTTTACTATGTTTTATCCTCTTTAGGATACGAATGTTATGATCATTTACGTTTTCGGCGTACCTATAGTCTACAAATTGCTCTACATGCGTAGATTTCGTTAAAATGCCTCAGTTATCAAGATAATTGATCCCCAGCATTCCACCAGGCGTGCATCTTGTGATAATCAGGCAGCGCGTGAAGAAGCCGTCGACCTGCCGTGCCACGCGTCGCCGCGCGCGCACCGCCCGTGGAAAACGAGGTGCATGACTCGTTTGCAGGTGACGGGCCACCTGCAGACCGCTAACCTTTCCGTATAAACGATGGATTATGTCATTTATTTATTGCTCGTTAGTTTCGATCGATAGTGTCACTCTCTCCTAAACCTTTGGCAAAAACGTGTGTTGATGGCATTCAGAAACGCTAACCACTTCTTGTGTGTCTATGGCACCGAAACGGCATGTTTTAAAGGTCAAAGTAAGGTCAGTTTTTAATTCGAATATAAAGTAATTTGTTTCAATAATTTGATTTTTTTACTTGGCTACTATAGAGTTCATGAATGAGTAATAGCGCTTACATCAGATAAAAGCCCCGTTTATAGAATTTAGTATCTATCTATAAAAATTATAAATTCATTGTTGTATCTTTACTGTTTTTTAGTATTCCTTATGTTTTGGGTTAATTTCCTTAAAACTAGTAGCTACGTATATTTTCTTGACATTATTTGTAATTTAAATGCGATCAATCCTCCAAGTAGGTACTACAGGAAAACTGTAATATTTATAGAAGAGTTCATCTGTGGAATTTTCATGAATAGGCATTTCTCAAAGAAATATCAATAATATTTTCAGCGATAATTATGTAATACCTATAGACTACAAGCCCGCATAGGACAAAAATATGGGTCAAATGAACCACCAGGGGTCATATCTAGAACGATAGCAGAGCAAAAAATAATAAGATTCATCACTATGCCGTCACTTGTAAGCTGTCCAACTGAGTGCAGATGAGAATTGAAAAGTACAGGTAGACTCGGTAAATTTTGGTCATATATTTTTGTACGGCATTCTTAACCATCGATAGACCCATTAAAAATAATAAGAAACCGCTCAGTGCCGTACAAAAATGGTGGTCCACCAAGTCGGAATTTTTATTTAATTTCCGAGAGTTACCGGGGGTAAATTTGGTCATTTGACCATGTACGGCATCTGTGTCATACTATTGCTATACTGCTTTTAATCCATTATTCCGCAACGCCGTACAAAAATCATGGGGACAAGGGGAAAAAATCGAGAGTTGCAATCCCCTCTCTTTCCCCACTCCAGGGGGTCATTTGACTAAGTACGGCTTCGGTTCCAAAACATTATCTAGCACTCAAAAGTACTATTAAAAGCAATGCCGTCAAAAAATAATTGTTCTTTTAAATGTATACCAATAATCATCTTAATTTCATCGAATTCTTGATATAAAGAGCTGTAAGGTCATTTGACCCTGTACGGGAACTTTTTTTTTTAATATGATATTGTAAAATTCAATTGTTGTATAGTATTGCCGTTCAAAAGAAACCGTTCTAAAAAAAGTTATAGAGAAATGCAAAACCAGAAATTTTGTTAAAGTTTAAACATCGTAGATTAATGAAATATAATAGTTTTCTACACTTTATCCGTTGTTTTAAATAGTATTAACATAGATAAATTAGGAAAAAACGATGCCGTACATTTTTGTGCAGACCACATCTTTTAGGCTGATGAAAGCGACGAAAGCTACAATTTTAAGGGTGCTTTATGGCCATTTGATACAGTACGGCATTAACATATTTTTACCCAACTACGGCAAAGCAAAAGGAGGGTTATGGTTGTTTACAGGTCATGTATGTATGTTCATCTATTCCCTCGTAACTTCTAAACTACTTATCAGAATTCGACAAATGACATATCATTAGAAGCGTCTGAATTGTTCACTGGATAACCAGCGACCAGCTAGCTAAAGGCTATATGGGGTTTCACAAAATCTAATGTGGCGCCCTCTAGCGGACAAAACATACAGAGTAAAAAAATAAAGTTAAGATAAATATGCAGTGTTTGGTATCATTTGAAAGCGCTTTACTTGTAAATTTTGAATATGTATATATTACTAGCATTTGCTTGTGACTTTACCTGTATTCATGGACTGATTGCATATAATTCACATCTTTTCGTTCATAGCTTTTTTATTAGTTCATCAATTTAACGGAGTCCATTCCACCTGACTCCGACTTTCCAAGGTGATAATTAACCACCTCTAGCTTCTTAATATTAATGTATATTTATATTTTATTATAAAAATATAAAGCAAACATTTCGTTATATGGATTTTTTTCTTTTTCAGATTTTTCCCCTTTGAACCAACGAAAATGTACGGCACATGAAAAAATATTATCTATGCATAAAATACTTTAAAAATAAATTTATTTCGTGTTGTGTCAAATGACCCCCTGGAGTGGGGAAAGAGAGGGGATTACAACTCTCGATTTTTTCCCCTTGTCCCCATGATTTTTGTACGGCGTTGCGGAATAATGGATTAAAAGCAGTATAGCAATAGTATGACACAGATGCCGTACATGGTCAAATGACCAAATTTACCCCCGGTAACTCTCGGAAATTAAATAAAAATTCCGACTTGGTGGACCACCATTTTTGTACGGCACTGAGCGGTTTCTTATTATTTTTAATGGATCTATCGATGGTTAAGAATGCCGTACAAAAATATATGACCAAAATTTACCGAGTCTACCTGTACTTTTCAATTCTCATCTGCACTCAGTTGGACAGCTTACAAGTGACGGCATAGTGATGAATCTTATTATTTTTTGCTCTGCTATCGTTCTAGATATGTCCCCTGGTGGTTCATTTGACCCATATTTTTGTCCTATGCGGGCTTGTAGTCTATTAAAGCTTATCGTGTGCGTAATCACTTTGGCATTTGCTATTAGTTTTTAGACGATAATTTGAAAATTATAAAATTCCATAAATAGTAATTGAAATTCAAATATAAACAAAACGCAAAGAAAACATCAGCTGTATAATTTTTTCCACATAACCGTTCCGCTTTACATGTTATTATCTATGCAAATATGTGCCCATAAGCATGTGCCTATGGAAAAATCGATGAAATTGACCATAACAAGCTTAAAGAAACGTAGCATATCCTAACAGCTACGTAATTAGTCAAGTTGTTGGATGTAATTAAAATTTATCGTCTATCTTTCATTAAAGCCTCAATCGTCAGGTTAGCGGTTTAACGATTATGTTTATGATACATTGCTGTTTTTGCATAGAGTAAGAATTATGTAGCTCTTACGTATTACGTTATGTATTAACCATTGTAATGAAAATCACACCGGAACCGACAACAATTAGATTTGGTCTTAAAGGCTATGCTCCGTAGCGAGCAGCGATGCGAGCCTTGCTTTATTTGATCGTTATCATGGGCTCTGAACTATACTGTTCTATTAAACAGTAATGAGGGACGGATTACTTTAACAGAGCGCTTATGATTGTGAACCGTTGCATACAATCTACATCATAAAAACTTCAAAAAATTTATTAGAGAAATAAGTTGTCTGAAAAAAAGCTGCATGACTAAGTATTTAAAACATTTTTATAGGTACCCATATTCATTAAATTCGAGATACAAACATAACATGTATAATTACCCGTTCCCATTAAACCTTTGTCATAAAATACATCGTGTGAATCCATCTTATCACAATAGAGGCAATAAAAAATAAAGTTCGAAATATTTTGTGGTCACTTCACGATTTCACGGCGCTGTAATAGCCGAGACTGGAACTTGAAAATGAAGGGCAACAACCCGCATTACATTGATTCTAAATATTACTTGCTCTGTAGATTATATAACGCTAAATCAATGGACACGATAATACTGATGTTTCTCATGAATTTTGACCGTGATCTATCTACATTAATATTATAAAGAGGAAAGATTTTATGGTTTGTTTGAATAAAATAGGCTCCGAAACTACTGGACCGAGTGTTAGAATCCTACATTATCCCTGATGAACAGAGGCTATATTTAATATCTATACTACCTAATATTATAAAGCTGAAGAGTTTTCTTTGTTTGATTGAACGCGCTAATCTCAAGAACTATGTACTGGTCCGATTTGAAAAATTCTTTCGGTGTTAGATAGCCCATTTATCGAGGAATGCTATAGGCTATAATATATATCATCACGCTAAGACCAACAGGAGCGTTGCAATGCGGGTGAAACCGCGGAGCAGTGTGTAGTATATAATTTGTTAAGTCTTCGACCAAGCGGGTCAAGCCGCGGACTGAAGGCTATACTAACTATTATTATATCAAAGGGCTATGTAAAGGGCTTTGTTACAAATTACAATCCACTAACTACTTGAACGTTGAGTGACGCGTGCTAATCAACGTTCGGCCTAGTCATTCAATTGAATGTCGTCAATCAATGAACGCGCTAGTCATTCAATCAAATAGCAGTCTCAAATAGCAGTCTCAACTAGCTGACGGCGACATATCCACATGCGTAGAAGGACAAAGGAATTGGGAATTTGAAATAAAAACACCCAATGTATTAAAATATTTTATTTAACTGTCAACAATAAAATTATATACACCTTATGTTTATACAATGTACAGTATTTATATCTTATTTACAAGAGTCTACTTGGACCCATATAATCTATTTCCATTTGTACATATTATCATAATAAAATCTGCACTGTGTTCAAGACATAGCAAATGAAATGTGTATAATACAAATACATGTGCAAAATGTTTTAAAACAATATGTTATATTACTTTTACGTTTTATTTATTGGTGCTTGCATATAACATAATAAATAAAAATTATCTAGGAATGCTGGTTCTAAATATTTCAGTACTTACATATTATTTTCTTGCATAGTTCAAAAACACATTATTTTTAACTACAAATGAAAATCTTTAAAATTCACGTAAAATTATTTTGAGAAGCCTGAAATTGAAAATCAAATTTTTACAATTTTTTTACCACACAACATCATTTTTGACTTTTAGAAAATATATTACATTTTTACAATTCTGATCACAGATCAAAAATTTTCGCCCGATTAATTTAATATACAAATAAGTACAAATTTTGCACATCTTTATCACAATTTACAACACGAACTTACGAATTATTCATGAAAATGATAAACAATATTAAAAGAATATCAAAATAAAACCTAAGGCTGAAATGAAATAAATAATTCCCTAGTATAGTAATTGCATGATCTACATTAAAATTATAGAAAAAATATTCCTATTCTAAAATAAAATACTCGAATTTTATGTAGATTCGATTTCATTATACATTGAAACTTACAAAAACAAATGCCATAAATATTAAAGCAATTGAAATAAAAAATGTTAATAACTCTAACATAATATTTAAAATAAGCTGAAAACTTGTGCGAATTTTAAAAAAAACACAATTTTATAAATGGACAATACAACATTAACACTACATTTTTATATTTACTGAAATTATTTTAACTTGAAAAACACAAACTTATTATAAAGGCGGTTTCGTTGTATAATTACTTAGTTATATTATTACTTTATAAAATTTCCTCACCACATTAACTAATTATATTGAAATCTAATTTTAAAAAATCCACAGTGAGGCTATATGAAGAATTTAATTATATCATTTATTCATTTTCAGACATATTTTCATTTTAGTACAATTGACATCATAACTCGTGTACAAAAATTAAAACATAATTCTATGCATTACATAATTCCAAACAAATATTACTAAGTATGCAATTAAATTACTATGTGGTTTATTATTATAGGTGTAACAATAATTATTGGTCTGTGTCTACTTATTTTAAATTACTTTCTATTGCTTTTTAACTTGAAATATCTCATATTGAAGTGTGCATTCAGCCTATTAAGGCACAAGAAATGTGGACTTTAAAAACTATGCTATTTAATAACAAAATCTTTATAATAATAGCTGTTAAAATCTGCAATTAACTGCTTAATCAATAGATCTGCTATGAAATAAAATCATATAATATATTACTCTTTATGAACTTGAGATATAATAAAAAAACACCGTATTGACTAATTTGTCAATATGGTATTTTTATTTACCAATCTGTATTCTATATTTTGACTTTATGTGCATAAATTTAATGTGAATTGATTTCTACTGGTCTTAACAAGCTGTTATTTCTATTAAAAATTGCATGAAGACAAACACTCATATTCTTAGTGATTATTTTCTTCCTGAAATATGTGATAATAATTTTCAATTGACTAACTGAAGCATTAAAGTTCAAGTTGTAACCTTTTACCTCAATATACCATGATTTATCCCTTATCAAGAATCAGGACACACAACCTATAATAATGCACCTTACGGCACACAGAAATGTGCGTCGATAATACCTAGGCGCAAACACACAAACACAACACATAGCTGCCATAAATTCCACTTATTTTTTCTAGATAACTATTATGGGCCCTTTTCACAATGGGCAGCGTTGGGCGAGTAGAGGCAATCACGATAGTATATATTATAATCGCCGTAATGGCGGCAAACAACCATCATTTGTTGGGCCAACGCTCTCGGTTGTGTGGGTCCATTACATTCATCACTAAAACTGTCACATAGTGCCATTGAGATATACATATAGAGACGACACCGCCTACATCACTTATGTTCCGCTCAACATACGCCATATGGCGTAACTGCACGCCCATTTTTTATTTGTTTTAAGTGAAACTCATCAAATATGCCTTCGTGTGTGTTATGATATTGCACAAATAATACGAAAAAGTGCAAAGGAATAACTTTCATCGGTAAGTACCTAACCAGATAATAATTTTTAAAACTTAGAGCAAAAAAATGGCGCACAGATTTTGTTTGTGCTGTCTCCTCCATACGTAGTAATATTATCTCAATGCTTAGTGCACTTTTTATTCACTGTCGCAGTCACTTGATGCACTTTTTAATATTCGCAATCACTTGCACTTTTTTCACTGTCATAAACTCCCTACTGGGAGTCAGGCGAGTCCTAACTATCCACATGGTCGGGCTCCATCTTTGGCCCGGGTCGGATCATCACCAACTTCTCATCATCATTGCCTGAATGTATGGTCTCTATTGTGAGCATCATTTTCTCATCACAGCTGTCATCACCGGAGTCTGAATAGACTGATTGTGTTGATGTCGCTACCTCCTGGAATTTGTAGAACAGAATTTCAGTCAGTCGTTCAAGAAAAATAGTTAAAATTGAAGTAGGAATATGTAGTAAAATTAAACTAAGTTCATGGATCTTTGAAAAAAATAACTTGACCAATGATTTAAGCTTAAAGTTAAAAGATAACAATGCGTGTTTTCTGCATAGAGTAGTTAGCTACAGATCCTATGTGCGATCAACAATATATGACTACAGAATTGGGAGATACTACTACGGGTCAAATCATATTAACATATTGTGAAAGTTAATTTCAACATAAAGAAGTAGAGATTGTCTAATCTAAAAATGAACGCCCCTCCACTAAACTTAATTGTTTCAATGTGTGAGGACAAATAATTATTGAACCACTTTATATGTGTGCGCGCGTCGATTCTACTGCAAACTTTGACACTCGCGCACTGATTTGTCAACTAATCGGGCGATCAGTTCAGGTGCCTAGCATTGTATGGCGGGGAGAGCGCGCTATGTACGGAATGACACGTCCGTTCTGTCGTGCATCGCGTCATTTATGCACTAGTTGGCCAACTGGTCCTGTCGTTCGGGCATGGACGGGACTGGAGGACTGAACGACCAATGAGGCAGACCAATTTGTGTGTATTGCGTCTATACACGTACTTTGAATGTGAGCGTAAACACAGTGGAGGGGCGTTCATTTTTAGATTAGACAATCTCTACCTAAGTATTCATTTTTAAATAATTAATAATCTGGACACATAAATTTGTCAAGATGAGGCCTACCTCATCATTAGCACTAGAAATTCAGCAGCTATGGCATCCAATATTACTCAGAATTCAGAAATACAAAGATTTGAAATTGCAAAACACTGCAAATTATTAAGTCCCTAAGAAATACAGGCATTGAAATAACTATCTAGATAATTGATCTAGATCAATACTATAGATGAATGAATACTAGATAGATGCACAAGTGCACCGCCCGCTCCTTTGCTGGTTGTCGTATAAAAAAAAATAAACACAAAAAATATACCGACCGAATTGATACTCCTTTTTTTAAGTCGGTTAAAAATTAATTGGCTACTTTAGAAATCAAAATATCTATAATCAACTAACCGTAATCCTGTTCTTAGTGTGTATGCGCACATGTTTAGCAAGATGGTCTGAACGCATGAAGCGCTTACTGCACTCGGGACATTCGAACCGTTTCTCGCCTGTGTGCGTGCGTCTGTGCCGTTGTAACTCGTCGGAACGGGTGAATCTGGAATAATAGTTAATAGTTGTTAAATTATATTTCCATAGCAAGTCTAATTTCAAAAAAATCTGTTATTTATTCAGGTTTTTATCTTGCCGAAAATGATAAAAAAATTCTAATGGTGTATAGTTAAACCTAGTATGTTATGTTTTACTTTACATTTATATTTTGGAAATGCAAAAATTGGTTTTGATGGATAGATGTTATAAATTTATAAAAATATTTTATAATGGATAGCTGATGTTTGTTACACAAAATTATTACTGAATTCATGCTGATGAGATTTGCAGTTTCAATTTGAATGATTTGCTAAAATCTATGCAATGGATTCTGGCTCTAACTAAGCTTGTTTTGAAAATTTTTCTGTATCATTAATATATTAAGCGCTTACCGCTTGCCGTAGAACAGCCAGTTGCAGAGGAAGGGCCTCTCCCCGGAGTGCCAGCGGAGGTGAGCCCGCAGGTGGGAGTCTATGTCAGTAATATATTTCATGCTTACCGCTTGCCGTAGAACAGCCAGTTGCAGAGGAAGGGCCTCTCCCCGGAGTGCCAGCGGAGGTGAGCCCGCAGGTGGGAGTCTAAGTCAGTAATATATTTCATGCTTACCGCTTGCCGCAGAACAGCCAGTTGCAGAGGAAAGGCCTCTCCCCGGAGTGCCAGCGGAGGTGAGCCCGCAGGTGGGAGGTCTTGCCGTACACCTTGTTGCAGCCCGGGATGTGGCACACGTGCTGCTTCTTGCGGTCCACTAGCCGGCTGGAATTGATGGCATTTGTTAGTATATTATGTATGCAGGAGGCAATTATTTGAAAAAAAAAGACGGGTTGCACTCCGGGAGTGCCGGCAGAAGTGAAAACTTGATTATTAACGTTGAGCATGTTTGATATTTTGGAATGGTATCCGTCTTACGCTTTTTCGATCAGGTCACGTGTCCTGACGCGAGTTTAAGATTTTATACCCATTACAGAAAAAATGCTCAACGCCGCTAAAGAAGTTTTCACTTCAAAAATAATTGTTTAAACTGTTAAAAAATGTAGTGCACAAACAATTAAAAAAAGACAATACATAAAAGTTAGTTTTCATTGAATGTGGATGATAATTTGAATCACCATTAATAAAGAAGCTGCTGAAATTATCCAAAATTGCTCTATCTGTTTAAACAATGACAAACACAAGATGGCTTCTTCAATATGAATTAAAAGTGTACATATTAAGTTCGTAAAAAGTTTCTTATAAGTAAAATAGCAACTAAAATTAACATTAATCATACTCACTTCTCCCCTTGATCACAGTTGGGGCACGTACAGGCCACTCGTTTGACCAACCGCTTGCCCCCATTCGGGCTCATGGCCCGCTGCTTGCTCGCTTCACACTCACTGGGGGTCGTCCCTTGGCCCCCGTTGTTCCCGGAACTCACTGTTACGACCTGCCACTTGCCCGGCTCGTTGGGGTCTTGTTGAATTTGTTGGCCTGGAAACGATATACATTTTAGTTCATTCCAATTTAAGAGAAAGATTTAATTTAAATAAACAAATTAACACTTTTTTGAAGTGAAAACTTCTTTAGCGGCGTTGAGCACTTTTTCTGTAATGGGTATAAAATCTTTAACTCGCGTCAGGACACGTGACCTGATCGAAAAAGCGTAAGACGGATACCATTTCAAAATATCAAACATGCTCAACGTTAATAATCAAGTTGTCACTTCTGCCGGCACTCCCGAAGTGCAACCCGTCTTTTTTTTCTATAAGGCACGTAAGTACATATTTAAAAAAATAAGATGGACAAATGGAAAAATTACGGTCGATCCGAGTTCGGGAAGTGGGAGGCGAAGAGCTTATAAGTATAAGTATAAAAATGGTTTATCTCGATTTCCAGCAAAACTAGAAAGTCCTATGGAATAAATCAATAGCAAAATTGTAGGTAATAAAAAGATGTCGCGGAAGAATTCTAACCAATACCCGCGGCCCCATCATTAAAGCGCCTCGACGGAACACAGTGGGGTTTTAGTCGGTAAGAATCCGACAAAACCCACGTCTCCTTCCCCGGGGGCCGTGGGTATCTTTGGGAGATTTCCCCACTATAAAAAAAGGTAATAAAAAGATTTATAACGTTTCCGTTTTTTTCTTCATTTTTTACCATTTTTGAAGGGCTCGGTCTATGAATTATTTGAGAACAACAAATCTCACCAATGGTGACCTGCTGCTGCTGCTGCTGCGGCTGCTGCTGCGGTATCTGCGCGAGCTGCACGGCGCCGGGCAGCCCCACCGCCGGCACCAGCTGCACCGCGCCGCCCAGACCGCCCACGCCCAGCGTCGGCATCTGCATCGAACATTTTTAATTTAACCATTGAGATATACATATGGAGACACCGCCTACATCACTTATGTTCCGCTCACCATTATACAATACAATACAAAAAGATTTATTGCAACCAAACAACACAATGATAAGCTTATACATTCTAAGACACCATCAAAAAATACAAAAATAAAATATATGATGACAATCGAATTATAACTGACATTAATTATAAGCCATATGGCTTAACTGCACGCTCATTTATTTGTTTTAAAGTGAAACGCATCAAATATGCCTTCGTGTGTGTTACGATATTGCTCAAATAATACGGAAAAGTGACTAAGATAACTTTTCATCGGTAATTACCTAACTAGATAATAATTTTTAAAACTTAGAGCAAAAAAATGGCGCACAGATTGTGTTCGTGGTGTCTCCTCCATAGGTAGTAATATTATCTCAATGTTTTTAACGTGTTTTTGTCTGTCCATTGCTATTTTTTCACTGATTATTGTATGTACTTTAGATGAACCGTTTCGAACTTAGACCGTGTATTTTGTAGAAGAAATGGAAAAAAAATATCCTGAAGGATAAAATGAAGTATTTAGGAGAAATACATATTAAGCCATAAAATACAATGTGCGTGTATATTTTAAATCCATACGATTAATGAATGAATTCAAAACAATGAATGAAGTCCAATTTTCGAGCACCAATAATAATTAATGTGTATCTAGAAGACAATTAGCACTACCCAACCCTGTGCAAGAGTAAAACGTACTTCAACTCCACACAAGACTGTGATCTTTAAAACGACCCACTTAAGTAGATCACGCCTAGATTCTCCTAGATCCACTTCCCTAAATAGATCTAGTTTCACCTAGATCTCCCACAATACCTGTACGACGTTACTCCTCACATTATTGCACGCGGGTATCACGGTCACTTGCTGTCCATTTGGCGTAGTTGTGATTATTGTTTGAGTCGGTTGTTGCTGTATACCGCTCGAGTCAGCTTGCATTTGGTTCGCAACCGCCTTCATCCGAGCAGCGTTAAGGGGCATTTTGTGTTAGATTTTATACAATATACATATATAGCAAGTGTTAAATATATTAGGTGATATAAATAAGCATATAGTGAAATGGGAAAAGTGAAAATGCTATTTAGGATATAAATAAAAACGTCACTTTTTTCTACCCAAACCTTTCCCTAACCCCGGAAAAATATATTTTACTGTAATAAAATAGCTTATAGTATATTATAGCATAAATAATGTGACAAATAATTAATCTATGGCCTTATATCCATAAAGCACAATACCAAATAGATTACCTGTAGAGTTATAGTCCCTGGCGTTTGTGAAGCGCTGACTGCGTTTTGTGCCCCTCCATTTTGCTGCACCAAACCAAGCTCAATGTATACAAAACCAAGCGGTTACCAAATTTAAACTAACCAGATATAGCCCAAGAGATAAATATAATAGAAATCTTTTTTCTTTGTTTAAAGTGGATGCAAGGAACAGATAGATAAAAGAATCAAGAATAGAGTACATAGATTTTCTGAGAATACTTATTCTCGTATAATAGAGATTTTATGATTTAATAAATAATACTTTATATATAAATTTAACTACTCAATGAAAAATTTATCATTATACAGAAGTGATTTAAATAGATCTTTAATTCTTTTGTCTGTATTTGAAAGAAAACTAGCTTTTTTCCAAAAATAACCCCAATAGCAGTTTCAAATGTATAGAGAAAAATAAATACATTGAAAATAGTGCAAGAAATTCCCTACTATTATAATTAGCATACTGGCAATATTTACATCAATATAATATACTATTTCAAATACAATAGAAAAATCAATGGGATATTTACCTGTACGTTCCCAAGGGAAGAGATTTGTATCTGCTGAATTTGCCCATTTGGTGTCAACACGTTTGCGACTTGCGGTTGAGCTTGCATCTGGAAATTTCGAGAAAAATATAAATATCAAGAATTGAAGATCAAATCGCTCTAGATACGTTTTGCTAGAATAATATAGAGAAGCCAATTTTTTCACTAAACAATTTTTTTTCTAGTGTTAAAGTGTTAAAAATGCCAAAAATTTACTTCCCTGAAATCTATCTGATGCATTCGTTTATTCAAGTTCCTTAAATTATTATGCTATAAAATGGAAAATTTATCAATTTTGGCTAGGTGCCTTAAAAAGTAGTACCTACCCTACAAGCTACTAGAATAAAGTATTATTTACTGGAACAGTGTTTACTTGGTTTTCACAAACATGTATTGAATATAAAACCACCGACTAATTATATTGATACTCATTTATGAGTATTTATGAGTTGCTTAGTAAGGAAGCATTTTAGATCAAAAACTAACATTTACTTCCACATAGCAGAAGTAATTTTATTATTACTACCGAAAATGTACCCTATAAGTTATGACAGTAAAACGATTTTTGAAAGCTAGTTAAAAAGCACTTACCTCCGCGGTGCATGCACGGGCAAGTACATGCCGCCTACTCCATATTATAATTTTATGTTAGTAAATCGCTTTGCTTTATTCTTAGAAACTCCTTCGCCCGTAGACTTTTGAAGTGAAACTTCTTTACGCGCGTTGAGACTAAAATTTCAAGGTCGCGTTATGGCAATACCGTCATGAAGTAGGGCGACGATTTTGTTATCTTTGAATGTTGCCAAAGAAGTTTCACTTGTGACACGTGTGCTCGGCAGGCCCGCTCACCTGCTGCAGCTGCGGGATGATCTGCAGGTGCGGCGCGTGCACGGGCACGTGCACGGTCTGGTACACGGTGTGCCCGTTGGCCATGCTCACGGGCACCTGCACGGGCACCTGCACCGGCACCATGCTGTATAGCTCACCTGCTGCAGCTGCGGGATGATCTGCAGGTGCGGCGCGTGCACGGGCACGTGCACGGTCTGGTACACGGTGTGCCCGTTGGCCATGCTCACGGGCACCTGCACGGGCACCTGCACCGGCACCATGCCGCCCACGCCGCCGCCGATACCACCGCGCACGGCTACACCACCGCCTGGTGCACATTTATTAGTTTTGTGATGAGAAATTAATGTAAAAAAGGACAAAAAAATTGAATTTAAATCGTTAAACATGGAACTAAAACACGTTATATTAATAATTATGAGTTTAAAAGCACCGGAGATATTTTAAATTATTTTAAGAACAATTAATTTATTCAATTATATAGGACCACCTCCATAAACTTTAAAATTCCGGTAAGAAATTAGTTCTCATCAAAACATTTTCATCAACAAGGCTAAAAACAGAATGAAAACTGAAAGTAACATAATACAATGAGAAACAGCAAAAGCGTTTATAGGAAATAAAATGTAATTTTAATGAACATGAAATATGGATAGAAATAAAAACATCGATTACGACAGTGCATGTACGACAGTAAGTGCCCGAAATGAAATGAAAACACCAAGCAAAGAAACATTGACCACAGGAGTAAGCTGGAGGATTTTTGTTATATTTGGGTTTGCCGTTTGAGGTACTTGAATATTTTAAATGTAGAAATTAAGAATTTAATTGATCAAATGAAACCGATTTAATTCTATTGTTGTAATTCTTTTGTTATTTATTTATATTTCAATCACCTTAGACCCGCAGAGTTTAAGGATATTAGGTTTTTATTTTAATATTATATTAGCAGTTCTTTACACTGCTAAATATCCAGAATATAAGTTTTCCATGTAATTATTTATTTTATTTGTCACATTGTGATTATACATAACATTTCATAAAGACTAACAATATGGCCTAAAGAAAAATGCATATTACGCAAGCAAATTATGTTTTTGGGACGACTTATTTATTATGTTATTCCAATTACAGACAAGTCCCATCCTTTAAACATCAGAACAAAATAACAAATGAATCGTATTACCGTTCAAATAAATTCCTGAACCAATCGTTAATACCTTTTTTCAATTATTTGAGTAACATTTGCGTATTTTATCAAAAACTCAATCAATCAATGAATACCTAAAACAATCATTAAATAATTATTTTGAGTAAAATTTGCGTATTAATGCAGAACAAATTTATTTAATCTATCCAATAAAATTTGCGAACTCCGAACCAATTATTGAATCAGTACCTTGCTCGCCCGGCGACTTTGGCTCCTTACTCTTGTCTTGTACCATCTGTACCGACGGTATCGCGATATTCGTGCCCGGTATCACCATGGTATTACCCTGGTTTATACCGCTCAAGGGTATGGTAATGTTAGTACCGGGTATAGTGATGGTTGCCTGTTGCTCTGCCGAAACATTCATTAGTGAGATAGACCTGCTTGTGCTGGTTAAATGGGGTAGCGGTGAAACTCATCGAAACTGACGATTTTATATATATGTTAAATATATAATGATTTGTTGTACAAAAGAAGAAACAAATAAATCTATACAATTTGAATGACAAAATTTCATTACAATAATTGCGCAAAAGATGGCTTGCAATACAGCTATCTCTATCATTCATCCAGGTAGGAAAGAAAATCTCAGGTGTCCCTTTTTTTCGTTAATTTTAAGGTAATTTAAAATCGTCAGTTTTTATGATACTCGTGATACATGAAGGTATGTTACGGATTACGATAGCAAAGCAAATAAACGAAGCGTTAAAAAGATGACAGATCAGTGTTACAAGCGCAAGAATAAAGCGGTTATTGCCTATAACTTACCTGTGGGCAAATGCATGACATTTTGTAGGAAGCCAGCTGGCAATACTGGCGTTCTGACTAGCTGCCCGTTCACAAGGCTCACTTGGCCCATGGATTGGAAGTTCTGAAACATATAATTGTAGATTTTAAAGCATATGAAAAGTTTATTTCAATCGTTCTTGTCTGCGATTTTATAACTACTTCAGAAAATTGGTGCAGTTTTGTCAATATCAAAAAAGTATTTTGTAACTCTTGCCAATTTTAAAATTCCCTTAAAAGTTGGTTATTTAGTAATCTACACATAAATTATTTTGGTTTCCTCTATACTAATATTATAAAGCTGAAGAGTTTGTTTGTTTGTTTGTTTGTTTGAACGCGCTAATCTCAGGAACTACTGGCAGGGGGGGTTTCATTCCGAAATTTAGGTATGTTTCGCGCTGTGCTACTGATCCTATTTGTAAAAATTCTTTCGGTGTTAGATAGCCCATTCATCGAAGAAGGCTATAGGCTATATATCATCACGCTAAGACCAACAGGAGCGGAGCCAAGCGGGTGAAACCGCAAAGCGCATCTAATTGTTATATAAACAATTTATTATACCTGTGCATGCTGTGCCGGTATGAACAGCGCCTCTTGCCCGTCCACAGTGACGGCTTGCATGGGAGCCACGCCCCCCACCCCGCCCACGCCCCCCACTAGGCAGCCCCCGTACACGCTGCCTTGTTGCTGCCAATGTACGTGGATATATTAAAAATCAGAGTAATCATTATTTTTTGACGTGACAACGTCTTATAATTCGATAGAGCTGGCTGCACGCACGAAAAAACATGACTCTTGCGGCGTTACCTCGCTCTGAGGCGTTCCATGAGGCTTGAAGTGCAAGCGAGAGCGCGGAACGAGCGACAAAGAAGCACAATCGGACGTTGTCACGTTCAACTATCGTCAGTAAACCGACTTTACAGACAACCAATTTTTTTGGATAAAAACTAAACCGCCTTCAAATGGACAAAAATTTAAATGAGATCAACCGGAAGGCACTAGGTCAAAAATAAAAAAAGAATAATTAAATCGGTCACCCAGTAAATATTTCTTGCTGTTATAATTGTGTCTGGAGATAGGAGGCTAGATATTCATATCTACTTTGTACTGTAGTAGAACTTCTTATTATTTGACTGCGCTAGCGCAAAATACAGCACAACTATGCCAAACATGTATTTAAAAAATAATTTCTGTTTTAAATTACTAGATTATATAAAAAAAATAAAAATATAATCATGCCATATGCTCAATTCAATGTTATTATTATAATAAAGAATAACAACTCTTCTTGAATATAAACTAATTTATTACCTTATGAATCACAGCCTGTTTACAACTTCAATCACATTTTAGAAAACATTTTAATTTAAAATTCAAAACGTTCATACCTGCAGTAATTGTGGATGTATTTGTAACAGCGGTTGCGATGTATTTTGGTATGTTGTTCCATCGGAACTCGTGACCACTCCACCGCCCAGTAATGATTGTAACTGTTGCATGGATATCACCTGAAAATTATGAATTGTTATTTTAATAGATGCTGTGTTTCTGGCGCTATGCATGCATATTACTTAAAGTAAGTCTCATATAAGAATTGTATATTTCTCAATAGATGCTTTATTAACACACTAACTTAGAAGGAAAAGCAAAATACCAATAAAGTAATACATAGATATGAAACCCATTTTGTTTTTAACAATGGAAATGATTAGAGATCATCTACATCTATGGCTTTTAAAAACACATGACAGAATGTTAATTAATCCATCAGGCCCCGGAATCACAGACACAATAGAAAATCTATTGTGTCGCGGTCGGATCTGGCCGTTCGGGGCTCAATGGGTTAAATATCCTGTTTGGATCCTCAATTTCGTAGAATTGATCAACACAATATACACAGCAAAAAATTGTTAACATTTTCTATATACTCAAGTCTAAAAACTACCAACAAAAAGTGCCATTTCCTTTCATGTATTCCTGGAATTTTATAATACGGCATAAAATGTCAAAATCCAAAAAAAAACACTGAAACAAACCTGAGGTTGTTGAACCTGGATGCCATTAGGCACTGTGCTTGCTGCATTCACTATGGCTGCCGACAGTTCGTTGCCCTGAAATGTGCAGTTTTTTGTTAATTACAGACACTATTGTCACATTGTGGCAAACCAACAATGACACGGATCTCCTAAAGGCTAAAAACGATGAAAACTATTACCCTCCCAACCGTAAAGCTACCAACATTAGTGTATAGTTATTTCACCGAACTATATACAATTTTTTATACCGAATCCTGAAAAATACATTTATAAAAGTCACAATTTATATACAAATGCTAGAAGTATTTGTCCATGTGCAAGCACTTCATACTTACCAAAGTCCTGGGTGTCCAAACATCAAACCATGCAAAACGAATGCATGCTGTACTTACCTGCATACTAGTTTGTTAAAAGCCCATGGCAACTCGAGCACAGCTCAGAGTGCAAGAGCTAAATATTAGTTAATTGCGGATTATGCGTGATGTTATACTAAACATTGTTATCTTCATGGCAGGAAAGATTTAAAGATTATGATTACTTCTTATGGGACTATATTGTCTACTGTCCTGTCTGTTTTTCTAAGTAATGAAATAGAGTTTCGCAAAGCATTTGAGAAGTCTTTTCTACAGTCACACCCTGTTAAATACTGACCTTCTATTTGAATAAATTAATAATATAAAGCAATTGCAATTTAAATCCTTAACCAGAATCATATAGTACAAATACAGTGGACTAACAAAACAAAATGGAAAAATAAATTATATGTATAATGCCAACTCATGAATAATTCATGCCATGAAGATAATCATGTTCCATAATGATGTCTATCTATTGCCCTGCCTAACTCACCGACAGCCCTTGCGCTCTGAGCTGTTGCACAACAGCCGTGCTGATGACTCTCAGTTGCGGCTGTTGTTGCTGTTGCTGCAGATAGTGTTGCTGCATCGCAGCGAGCGTGACAGTTTCGCCTTGCACTTGTTGTTGTACGAGCTGTGCTTGGACCTGTTGTTGTTGCTGCACTTGCTGCTGCTGCTGTTGCTGTTGTTGCTGCTGTTGTTGTTGCTGTTGTTGCTGCTGTTGTTGTTGTTGTTGCTGCTGCGCTTGTTGCTGCTGCTGTGGGCCTGTAATTTTGAAATGAATATTTAATGTTATGAAGAGTGAAATTAATGTACAGTATTTTAGTGTCGATACTTTCTCACTAATTAAAAGTTATATTTTCTAATAGCTTTATCTATGTATTATGTATCCTAATAATGTGACAAAACTAAGGATGTAAAAACATAGGTGTCTAACACAAAAGCAAAGTGCAACAATTTGAGTAAAATTAAAAATTGACTTTTATAGCATAACATAGAATTACAAAAATAAGTGAGCACTGAGCTATACCAGATATAATACAAAAATACTGACTATAGTGTTGCTGTTCCTTATCCTGCTGGTCGGGCCCCATGTTGGCGGGGCCGAGCCGGCTGCACGTCGCCGCGAGGAGCGCTAGAGGCGATTGGCCGCCGTTACTTTCCTAGAAATATCATTTACTTTTAAATAGACAACTCACATCTACATTAATGTAGACTTACTCGGGTACAAATATAAATACAATCTGTTATTGATTGATTCTATAGAACTTTTACCATACTAACCGGTAGTTAAACAAAAAATAACTCACTTGACAAAATTAATATTTTTCCAAAATTGGTCATATACTGATAAAGTAGTGATGAAAAGACCTGGAGATGTGTAAGTATGATCTCCGACTTGCAAATAAAAATCCAGTTGATTAAAAATAATGTTTCTCAATTTCAGAATGTGCAAACAACCACATCTGAAACGTATCTGAAAGAATTGGTAATCTTGAAACATAACTGAAAGCTTGTATCACAACTTGGTATATTCTGTTTATCTTATTTAACAGTACAAATGTATGTAAGACTAAGACTCCTAGTAAGTGGTAAAACTGACCTACTTTGATTTGTTTTATTTATACAAAAACTTTTATCAGTAAAATTGTAATGTAAAATCAAATTATCCTTTCTATCTCTATATAGAAATAAATTAGTTATGCAAAAACAACACAATGTAGTATGTACATAAATTAAATGATTGTATCAATTTGTATACATCGGTGATTTCCAAAATTGGTGAAGTGAATAAACCAACTGCCAAGTATCCTTGGAAGATTTGATAGACGCCTATATTCACAATAAGGATTTTTGTGTTCGTCTACAAAGACATCTTATTTAGTACTTGGAAATTTGTTATGGTCCACCGATCTACAAAACAACTTAAAAAACATTTCCATAACTTTTGAAAATTTGGTATCAATAAATACCATGTACCTAGGTATAATTAAGACATTAATGATAAAAAATGGATCTGAAATAAACAATACTATTGTAGTATGAACTGTTCATAGCGGACTGAAGCTACATTGTGTTTTTGAAGATTGTTTATAATTTTTATCAGATTGTCTGTGAAGAATTGAGATGTTGGACTTAACTAAACCAAACTCACTCAAACAAATATTATAGAATTCAATCAACTGCAGCAAGGTTTTTGATAGAATAATGTGATCTCTATGTCATACTGGTAGTAGATGTCTTATCTTAGTATCAAGTTTGATAGAATTTACAACTGTTAGATTGAAATATAGATATTTTTGTACCTATTTAGACATAAAAGAAATTCAATATTCTTTGTTGTGAAACTTTTTTTGAAAATTCTCTTAGACTCTTCTCAAACCTTTCTCCCAAACAATATATAAAAAAATAGAAAGTATTGGTTAGAAATTAATTTCAATAAATCTGTTAGTGCTAAATTATTGGGAACTTAAGAGCGTTATTTTTTATTTTGTTCTTGGATCAGAATCAGAAAGGGCGCGAAAATACGTAACTTCATGATAAGTAATAAGTACCTTTGAAATGTAGTTTCCTTTTTCGCACATTTTTTAAAGAAAGTATGTGTGTACATATAATACCACAATTACAGCTGCTTGTGCACGTATAAACGTAACTTGGAGTACTATACAGGAGGACAATGTAAGTTATAACTAAAAATAACAACTTGAAATATTAATAAAATCTGACATTACCACACTGTACGCTAACATAGTCCTTCACTAATTCACTTTAACTTTCAACAAACAGGGAATATGAACATGGGAATACACAATGATTATCTTAATATTCTTATTTACTATCACAGTGTAGGTTTCTCCATTATTTTAAAATAGATAAAATAAATTTTAAAGATTTTAATATAGGTTTTGACTTTTGGTTTATCAATTCTGTTATTTTTGAATTCTCAAATCTGACATTCCAAAAATAAAAAAAGTAGGAATTAGGGATGTGTAGCTGATCATAATTGAACGAATGAAATGTTGCTTCGAATTTTACGATTTATTCATTTCAATCGAATAACAACGACATTAACAATTTGATGAATATATGCATTATTGTACATAAGTGATTTATTAATTACTTGCTAAATTAGCCATAATCAGTAAAAATTGTGTTTTTTATGACAGCATTATATTGGATGGACATTATATTGCATACAGTGTATCGAGGAGGCACTAGTAAACATGTCATCAAACTTTCTGTAAACAGTCAGGAAAGTATTTGTAACAACTATGTAGTTACAGTCGACACGCCTTTTCCTAACAAGTGCCGGGAGCCGGGAGTCGTCGCATTCAAGGCCGCCGCCGCCCTTTGATCCACCCACCTTAGATCGCGTGACTTTGATTTTTACGCACTTATAACTAGGTTAGAAACGAGAATCATAATTAAAATATGGCATTTAAAATTTAGACTACGGTTTTATGGATTTAAATTAATCGAAATCATGAACCTTAAAATGCTTCTGTATAATATAATTTCAATGTAGAATTTATATCTATTTTGGGGTATAATATGTGTCTTTGGAAGTTTGGTCATCATTGGTGCAATTTACATTACAATGACAAAGTTACCACGAGGACTATGCTGACAGTATTTCGGCAAGGGAGTCGCACACAAAGCGGTCACAACCTCCTGCGTGTGGCCTGGCGAGACCCACACGGCCGGGGCTGCACTCGCCCCGCCCTCCCCCTGCACTGAACGACATACGAGACCGCTGCCCGCTAGCGTCCAATGTGTTACACAATAACACTGAATCCTTTCACTTTTAAATATTTACCTTTATGATTTTATCCTCACTAATGTATTCTACCTCCACTTTAATAGGCTCAGAAGACATTATCTACTTTCAACTTAAAAACATTTAAATTTCTTTGTTCACTTATGAAACGCACCATTCTCACGACCGGCCGCCAAGCTGCGGCGAGCGAACTAGTGACGAACGACAACGATCGGCGTCGGTTGTATTCGGAGAACCGCCTCCTATCGCGTTCATAATTTCCAAGTTTTAACTTTGTTTAAACAACTATGAAACCGAGTTAAGTGGTTACAAACCTGCATTTAGACTTTAAACTTTATATAGTAACTCTATATTTATTTGAAAAGACTCCACATTTTTTTAATAATGCTTGAATCACTAAAAACTGTGTAAAGGCCATTATCGCTATCTCGTTCTATTAGAGACAGGTCTTGATTATTGGTAGGCAGCAGCTGCGCCTCTCTTCTCCTCCCCGTCGCGGGTGCGGTGCCGCCGCCGCCCGATAATAATAATTGAAAGTAGGAAGGACGTAATAATGGGTGTATAACCTCGCGCCCGCGGCCTCCTTGGGCGGGCAAAAAATGCACACATGTCATGTTTTTGGTGCGCGGGTTGCATTATTTAGCGTGGCATTGTCCTTAATCAAATAGAATTCCAGTCATAAATCTGATAATAACACTTGTACTTATCGCAGAGTACTATATAAACAATTCTTTGATTCAATTAATTTTGTACTGTTATTTGGAATTAATTAAGTAATCGATCTTATTAAAATGATATCTTATTAAAAAATTAAAAAAGAGTTAACATGTAGAGCCATTTTAGTTAAATTTTTAAAAACCTCATAAAAATACCAAATATCTTACAAAAATATTAACAATCATTGAAATATATTTATTTAATATATTTTTCTTTCCTATGTTTAAAAAAAATTCCTAACCAATGTATCATTATTGGATTTCACCATTTTAGACAGTAATATTTAGTAGTTCAAGCAGCCTTAAAATGAAAGTGAAAGTCGTTCCACGTTTTGTCAAGCGTCTGTTGCTGTAGCCCCAAGTCCATTATGCACGAATGAGCAGCCGCCCCGTGAGAGCATGTATCCCGGGCTTAATTATCACACATATCGTTGAATGAATTTCAACTCTACACCTTAGAGATAAAGCTCAGTATTTGATCTACATAAAAAGTGGATCACGTATTTCTGAGGAAAATAAATGTATGCGTCGCAGCGTGTAAAAAGGAACCTTAGAGGTAATATACACAGTTTATTTTAGAATGCACTTGGAGTTGATTTTACGCCGTTATTAACAAATGATCAACTCTATTATGGGTGTACCTTGGCGTGGCATGCGGTAGTCGAGTGACGTGATAGTGTTTGCGTATACTTAATTAATAGACGAACAGTAGTGATGAAATCATCGCATTGTTTTGCACAGTTCACACCCAAACGATGTTCTGAACCAAGCTCTACATTTTGATCGTTTGTGCAAAATATATTTTGGTAATAACTAGGTTAGATTGACATGAATGGAGAACGCATGAATCATAATGCCATTTCTTATTTACTCACATCACCATACAATAGAGGATTCATATAATTTCTATATAGTAGGTACGTAGGGACCTACCTAATGGTAAAATTAGCCATCCAGGTACCATCTCAGGTAGGTACCTATACCTACTTCCTCATATTTTCGACTAATAAAATTAAACTTCAACGTCTTTTTTAGTTTTTTTAACCACGCCCTATTTTATAAATTTACTCATTCAATAATAATTTAATTCTTAAACTATTTAAAATTCGATTTTCTCCATAAACATAGGTAGGTACCTATAGAGTCCTTATGCAATTCGAGTAATGATTCAGTCTTACGATGACATTTAATGATAATGCACTACGTGTATCACATAACCCTCAATACAAGTCGTAATCAAATTAATCGTTTCCCGCCAAGGTGGTCATGTTCGAGTTCTACGTAGACGCCGTGTGTGCAAAGTGAATGTAGATTTAAAAACAAAATAACGTGTTGAAAGTAATCATTATAAATGAATACCAATGGCCTTTCGATTGCTGCGACAGATAACTAGAAGAAAATATTAAAGGATAATTATTATAAGGAAAATACCGAGCTCGTCTATAGCCTCCTAATTAAAAAAATCTGTTTGCCAGTTTTTAACAGTCAATATGGACATGCATGTTTTGGTTTCAGTTTATAAAACATACTTTCTTATAATAAAGCTAGGTAGGTAAGTGTTATTCGGGCTCTTTAATGAAACCGGTTCCATTTCCTTCTGGCTAATTGATGCTTTCGTTCAAATTCATCCGTATAAAGATATTCCAATCAATAGTTGATAGAGATTTTTTTTAATAATCACTGCACTGTAATTTTAAAAATAAGAGATAGGTACCTACATCCCTAAAGTAAAAATATAGATAGGTAGATTCTTCACTGTGAAGTATGTACTTCAATAAATGGATGCAAATTTTACACTATGAACTTCAAACATACATTATTGTAGGTATACAGTGAAGATGCGTATCGCATAAAACAACAACAATAAGGTGCAAACTAAAATAGGCGTAACATAGTAAGAGGGGGGAGGGTTGTCCTAGGCAGTGCTGTCCTTCAGCCTCACCATAGTTAGCCCACCCTCCACAGTTTGGAAGTCTACTGTTTATTTGTAAGTCAAAACTTATTGGGTATATTGGAGTTTGCTTTATACGCTACTATGGCATGTCTTTATTCCGATCAGTATTTTAAAACGTTTCCTTAAAAATCACTTTTAATAATTAAGAAAATATTTTAAATTTTGCCAAGAGATATATAGAAAAGTGACTTTCTCGTTATAAAATTAAGTTTAAAGGAAGTCTTTTTTCTTGATCTTTCTCTTTTAATATAATTTTGTGCTTGGTTTCATCTAAATATGATATAGATATGCTTCTTTTGGACACGATTACCCAACTGTATTTGGAGTTTAAGGAGAGTTACTCTTCTAGGGGTTTAGTGCAATATAGGATAAGGTTTCGCTTGAAGCAGGAAGGTAACCTGACCTGCTGGTTACAGCTGAGACGATCGGAAGCGGAAGAGTGCGTGGGCGGGCCGGACCGCGCCACCCGCCCCCTCCCGACACGCCCTTGCTCTCGAGACATTTCATCACACTAATTATCACATTAGCTATTTACGTCAATCATAGATTTGTTCCCCGGAACCCTTGTGCCCACGACCCATAGGTATCTTAGTACATATTTACAATAGATATCCATCGCCAGGACCAATTACTTGATCCTTTTCGAGCCATCCCTCTATTCTAAACTGGACACGAACTTGAAAATTTGTAATAGATACCTACATCGGATGTCAATACAACAATGTTATAGTGAACATATCTATTCAAAATACTGTTGTAGGCGACAATAATACGGGGTACCTTGTTTTATTAAAAAAGTTAATGCGAAGTAGAAGAATTAATGAGAATGGATTATGCTTACGAGGGCCTAGTCTTATTTCATGCGAGAATGAAGTAACCGATAGTCTAGCAAGTATCAGCTATAGGTACCTACGTCACAACTAACCCGCAGATTAATATTTTTGTCGAATATTGATATTTTCATATACATATTCCTTAAAAAAATCGCCTTTAATGACGTTATTGACGATGAAATGAGATAAAGAGCTCACTGTATAGGTAATGATTATGTTCCAATAAACTCCAACTTAGAACATAAATTATTTTAAGAAACAATGAAATATAGATATCCAAAGAGCCAAAAGTCTTTGTACTTCGATTTTTTATTTTCTAATACTCCGTAAAACAAACGTTAAATGACTTCAAAATAAAGTTACTTTGATTACAAAGAATATCATTTGCCAACCTATTCGTTCGTAAAATAATAGGACACACCATTCATAATAACCAATTACGCTCTTCAATCCTCAGTCATCTGTCAAGAACACTTGGAGTCAGACACCCTCGTTTCCCGCGTTTGAAAAATTCATAAACACACGGTAGAGCGACCACCCACCGCCCGAAAGCGGCCCACGGGGGCGTATCCACCGCCCTACATCCGGAATTACGACAGTTACAATAACATTTCCCGCCAAATTTTCGTCTATTATATTCAGTACCCAAGTACGCTTTTCTACCTTTGTATACTTTGCAAAGTTTCTATAGATTTAATATGAAATGAACAAATGAGATTTATTTTATCAAATTAACAGCGAAAAATTTTCATTTATTGCACTAGCACATCCCTATGCATATATCATTCACAGTTCTTTCATTCAGATCAACTTCCGGTTTGTAGAAATGTGACAACTTGCAATTTTCAAATTAAATTTTTAACGACGATTCCTGTTTTATAGTGTGTTTGGGTTTTTAATTAATAAAACAAATCTTGTTTTATAATACTTTTATTGCATTTAATAGGTATTCGAAAAATGTCTTTAACAAATCATATTTTAAAATTAAATATGTGTAAAACTTTAAAAAACAAACGATGTAGGTAAACTTACAGTTCTTTGTACCTAGGTGTAATAATGATAACAACAATTTAAAGTTAAATCGATATAATAATGATAGGAAAAATATAAATAGGTAGGTTTATGTCCAAATATTGATTACTATGGTTTTGATTTAATGATCTTTGATCATATTAAGCGTCTTTCTGCGTTTTTATCAATTACCTCTAGGTATTTGAAAAATACATTGATACAAAAATTAACAAGGATTATAAATTACTATTGCTATGTTTAATAAATAATCTCTATTTAACAAAAATGACTAAAACAAGATTTAAAATTATTAAGTAACATATCTACACAAAAACATTGCAAAATTTATGGTGTGAATTTCAAAGGAATTCTAATTCTCATTTATTTTAATACTTTTGGAGAAACTTCTATTCATTTTTAAATCTTAATCGAAGTGTTGTTTTACTTCGCTATCTGTAACAATACAAAAATAATAAAGTTATTACATGAATGATGAAAATAAGAAAATATGTTTGAATTATTTATTTTCAGAGACCTCTATTGACAATTAGTGGAAAAGTTCCAGTGATAAGCACAATCATGGCTCTCTTTCAAACAATATTATCCAATCGTAATAATGTGAAAAATCAATAGATGGCGCTAGTATAAAAATATCCAAGTTGTGATAAAAAGTTGAATTTTGACGTAAATAAGCAACAAGTCAATGTAAATTTGAGTAATAAATATGAATGAAAACATTGAGTTTATTCCTTTATAAGTGAAGGCTTTAATATCAGTTGTTTTCTTAGGTGCTCTATAAAGATCTTATATATAAAAATGAATCGCAAAATGTGTTGGTAAGCGCATAACTCGAGAACGGCTGAACCGATTTCGATAATTCTTTTTTTATTATATTCCTTGAAGTACGAGGATGGTTCTTATGTAGAGAAAACGTAAACATGTACCACGGGCGAAGCCGGGGCGGACCGCTAGTATTCTAATAAAACTGTACTCTCACTATATTGGACTGTACTAAACATGAGCTAATTAATTTCGTATGCATGGTAAACATGTGTTGAGCAACAGTTGATTTTTATTTATTTTTTATTGGTCAACAGGTAAGTGTTTGATCACAATCTTGCCTGCTGGTAAGCGAATATGTAGACTAAGTGCTTAAAAATATTGCTGGAGACATTAATAAATTGTCACTCCTCTGCATAAACTTTTCTACATACATTATCAACTCCGCAACATGACAGCCACTTCGCAACAAGTTGCTCAAACTTTTACTTAACAAATGTTAACCATCGATACATTTTGCTGTCGTTGGCCTACGCTTCTATTAACTGCTCAGGCATCACACAATAAACCGTCTGTTATTGTGTAATGCCTGAGCCGTCAATACATTTACACATAATAAAAAATGTATGCGTGTACTACACACGTAAGAAGTGAAACTTCTTTATGACCTTAAAAATGTCACGAGTATGGCGTAACGCAAAAATGTCACGCGTACGGCGTAACGCAAAAATGTCACGCGTACGGCGTAACGCAAAAATGTCACGCGTACGGCGTAACGCAAAAATGTTAAACTAAATTTTTGTCCAACCCCGATAAAGAAGTTTCACTTCAATAATTACCTGCAAACATTCAGCTTACAAGCCACCACCACTCCTCTCAACGCTGATCTGTTTCTTGAGCATTTCCTTCTCATGATGCTCCTCCTCCATTTCTGCCATCCTCGCGAACCGGGAGTACGACACGTGACCAGATTTGATAGCGGACATCATCTGGTATCATTAAGTTTTTTTATTGAAATGAAAATATGCGTATTTTTTAAGGGTTCTCTTTTGTTTATAAGGGATGTACACACATTTTAGGGCTGATTTTTCAATCCTTGGTTAAAACTTATTCGTGGAATAATGTATAAAACTATCAATTGCCCGTATTTGACAGTTTACGTGACATTTTAATATTATCGTGTAATACTTTATTGGACGGATAAGTTTTATCCAAGCATTGAAAAATCGGCCCTTAATGTAATACTTAAGTTTACTCTATTATCTCTTTACTCATAAGTCTTTTTTTATTTTTAAGATATAGAAAATTAGCATCTAAATTATTACATAAGGATAACACTAATAAATAAAAATTTAATTTATAATTCCAATACCTATAATCTATTCTAAATTGATATCAATATTACGTTATATAACTGATTAATATTTTAAATTGATGGTGGGTAAAAATAGATTCTAAATATCTTGTTAGTAATTAAGCAAATCTAAGCATAGGTTAAATACAAGGCAAATAGGAGAGCAAAATAATATGTGCACAAACAGGATAGTGTTTCTCTTAAATGTTATTCACAATGTGTTTTTATAGAAAAATCCTACTTGAATTATAAACAAATCTCGTTATTTGAATGGTTATTTGGTACTGAAAGGTATGGAATGCAACTGATACATTAATTGAATTCAAAATAATTGAAATTATTAGTGTAATTTTAGCCACATGCGTGTAACCAGTCATAAAAAAATATAAATTGCTTCTACTTAGTTTCTATTCTTTTACTGTGCCTATAAAAATACAACCAATGGGGTTAAAGAACGTGTGAGATGCAATTTATTGTTCCTTGTTTATTTATTCATGTGCATGTGTATTTAATCTCATATTAAAATTTATAAAATCATTTTCATGTAACTAGGTATGTAATCTCATAATAAATAAAACAGGTTAGTAAATAGTAAATAAAGAGCAGGCCATTAAACTATGTGATATGAACCTGCAGATATTCGTCGAGTTCGACTTGTCCGTTCATGTTAGTGTCGATCTCTCGCAATATTTCGTGCAATTGCTCTCCGGTTACTTCCTCGCCGTAGTTCTGTGGAATAAGCTCCGACGTTCATACAAAGCAAGGACAACACAATGTAAGCCAGATTCGAATGGAATTCAAATCTGACATTAGATTTCGATTTGTTCTAGAATTGTGGTTTGAATATCGAACGTTTCCGCGCGTTTTCGACCATAGATAAAATAATAGTAACAGTATTGTCATCATCAAAAATAAGTTAATAATATTAATTACGTAATATAGGCTTAAGCTTAAAGCCTATATTCCTTTTTACACATTTCTAGAACAAAAAAAGAAGTATAACATAGTATCCCTTCCCAAGCATAACTATTTCTAAACACGGCATATGATTCCCAATCCCTCCGTGATGACGGACATCGTGCTATATTTCTACCTGAAGATAATCTTGTATTTCCAATTGACCGTGATACGTGACGTCAATTTCTGATAAAATTGCACTTATTTCCTCATCTGAAGGTTTCACGCCCATACTCTAGAATTTTTGGTAAAAAAGTTATATAAAAAAAGTTTTTGTCTATAATCTATAAATATGGTTTCACATTAGTACTGCATCATCTCATCAGTATCTGTTGACAGCCTTAAATGTTGAAATTTTTTTGTATAATAGTTCATTGTTTTTAATACTGACTATTTATCATTAATCAACTTTATGGGCATGTTCGCACATAATTTTAATATATAAAAAGGGAAATCCACTGGAAATAACTAACTATAGACCAATTAGCTTACTAGCAAGTATATATAAACTCTTTTCTTCTATCATATTAAAACGAATTTCTAAAAAAATTAACGACACACAACCAGTAGAACAGGCGGGCTTTTGTTCAGGTTTCAGTACAATCGACCATATTCATACCGTGGAACAACTTATTGAAAAATACGAAGAATATAATAAGCCTCTGTACATAGCCTGCATCGATTACAGTAAAGCTTTCGACAGCATTAGCCATAATTCAATTTGGAACGCATTAAAATCATCAAAGGTGGAAGACAAATACATAAATATTATAAAGTACATTTACTCCAACAGTACCAGCAAAGTAAAACTAGAAAGAAGAGGCGATCCTATTAGAATAGAAAGAGGAGTCAGGCAAGGCGACCCTCTGTCGCCCAAACTTTTCATAGCTGTGTTGGAAAGCATATTTACTAACCTACAGTGGGCAAAATACGGCATTAGAGTTGACGGAAGACATTTAAATCACCTTAGGTTCGCAGATGACATCATCGTGTTCTCAGAAACGGCCAAACAACTAGAAGACATGCTGCGGGAGCTAGATCAAGAAAGTGGTAAAGTAGGCCTACTACTAAATAGAAGTAAAACTAAAATCCTTACTAATAGCTTTAAAACACCTATCATCATAAATGGAGGCAGTATAGAATATGTCAATAATTATATATATCTAGGAAAACAAATATCTTTCAGTAGAACTAATAACGAAGAAGAGGTAGAGAGAAGAATAAATATTACATGGAAAAAGTTTTGGTCACATAAAGAAATACTCAAAGGAAACTATAGTATGAAGATAAAGAGAACTATAATGGATACCTGCATCTTGCCTAGCCTACTATATGGATGCCAAACATGGACCTACACAAGTAAAATTAAGCAAAGAATAAGTACAACACAAAGGGCAATGGAAAGAAGAATCCTAAACATAAATATCAAAAACAAAATAACAAATGAAACAATACGACAAAAAACAAAAATTCTAGACGCACTAACACACGCGTTGAAGCTTAAGTGGCAATGGGCAGGTCACATCTCTCGTTATACCGACAAAAGATGGACATGGCTAACGACCAAATGGAAGGGACCAGTATTGGGAAAAAGAAAGGTTGGACGTCCACTCAAAAGGTGGGCTAATGATGTTATAGAGATTGCGGGGAAGAATTGGATAAATAAAGGATTAGATAGAAACCTGTGGAAGAAAATGGAGGAGACCTTTACTCTATCGAGATCCATACCTCATTAATTAAATAAATCTTACTAACATTAACTAACTAGAATAACAACATACTAACAATACTAATAATCATTTGAAATGTAAATTTGAGAGATATGGAATAAATAAGGTTTTATTATTATTTATTATTATGGGCATGTTCGCCACTTAATTTTTACCAAAAGATGAAACTGTTCGTTTTTATTTTATAATTTTCTTATTTTGAAATCACATGATTGAGCGCTGCATTAGAGTCTATAAAAACTCCATTAAAAATTACCAAAAGTTAGAATCGTACTCAATAATCAAACTAACTCGTAATCAACTGAAATCTTAAAACACGAATGTATATTGCAATTATAATTATATCCTTAAAAAACACCACCCAATTGTCTACCTTAAGACTCCTCCTAATATCGTTAATAGAGACGTATCCCTTTCTATCCTTGTCGATAATTTGGAACCGTTTGATGTAAGTTTGGATTTCGTCCTTGCTCAGGTTAATGGGGATCTTGTCGCGGCTGGCCCTGTTCACCATCTGGCCCATCTCGTTGGCCAGGAAATCTTGCGCCATTTTGATTTGTCGCTGGAAACATGAGATATTTATAAGTTAGCTTTTTCTTTGAAATAAGATGAGTATTTTTGACTACCAAAGTACTAAAGTTGGAAATTATGCTACTTTTAAAAATAGCAAAACGAAAATAGAGTTCGCAAAATTAAATACATTTGTATCCAAATTAAAAACCTACTACTATACGCGGTAGCAATTAATACAACCCAAAATTAATACAGTTTCGTACAATATTATGTTACCGTTTTCACTATTTTAAACGAACATTTAAACGTTTATTTACATCTTACCTCAATAATTTATAATGTTCTTTCATTAATTAAAGAAATTTTGGTAAAAATATCTCATAAAAAATTCCTATCTCTTTATATAAAACTACCCGCATTTAGCCCAACCTGTTTCTCAGCCTCATTCCACTTGAGTTCCTCGGCCATGATGTCCACAATAGTGGGCAAAGCTTCGGCCGCCGCTTGTACATTGAGGAACGCGAGTCGGAGACGACGGGCGATCATGTCGATCGCTGTGCAGGCGTATTCACGGACACCGTACCTAAGTTTATATAAATATTAAAATACTAGATTTCCGCCCGCAGCTTCGCCCGCGTTTTCAAAGGAAAACCCGCATAGTTCCCGTTCCCGTGGGATTTCCGGGATAAAACCTATCCTATGTGTTAATCCAAGTTACCCTCTATATGTGTGCTAAATTTCATTGTAATCGGTTCAGTAGTTTTTACGTGAAAGAGTAACAAACATCCATACATCCATACATCCATACTTACAAACTTTCGCCTTTATAATAGTATTAAGATATTTTATCGTATTCATGGTAAACGTTGGTTTAGTTATAGAATTTAGTCAATATGGCTCAGAGTTGCTGTCAACACTACCTGTTGCAGACTTGATAAAGTATGTTGAAGTTCCCGCCCGAGGATCGTCAATATTAAAACAAAGTTTCAACTCTTGCTGTGCTTCTGTTGTTCAACTTCGGTTTAGAACATTATTAATGTGGTATCTATTGATTAAGGTCAAATGACTCAGTTTATTCTATTCATGTTTTGATCTCTAAATAAGTAACGATGAAGTGTCTCCTTTTAAATGCGTTTTTATTAAAATCTACGTATATCATACATTTATAACCTTACCTAATTTCAGCATCAATGTACGGGAACTCGGGGTGAACTTTCTTGCCGATAACTGGCCACCTCTGGCCTGTCATGGCCGCCATTTTTGCAACAGCAAACGCACGATCTCCGTAAGATTTAGCCAAGTGATGCGCGACCTAAAATAATAATAATTGTAAGTTTCGTTAGAAAGATGTGAAAATGGTATTCTTTTTTGCTAATTCATTAAAAAAGACGAAGGTTATTCTATACGAACTCTTTTTCAATTGAATCGTTTGAAATGCTAGTTCAATAAAATTGAGCTTTTTTATAAGACCTATTATGTGAATATAATAGAGTATAAATCCATACTAATATTATAAATGCGAAAGTAACTCTGTCTGCCTGTTACTCAATCACGCCTAAACTACTGAACCAATTTGCATGAAATTTGGTATGGAGATATTTTGATACCCGGGAAAGGACATAGACTACCTTTTATTGCGAAATATGTACCACGGGCGAAGCCGGACCACTAGTTGAAAATAATTTATTAATACCTAGTATTAAAATTAAAACATAGTTCTCACCTCCATTTCAAGACCGAAATCTTGTACAAGTCGGATGTACATAGTGGGAGTCCAGCCGTGAGCACCTTCGATTAAGAAGCCATCGGTCTGGCATTCACGGAAGAGAGGCTTCAAGTTAGCACCTGTATGGAAATGAACTCTATTATAACTTGATTAGGGTTCAATTGTAAAAAAAATGTATACCATATTTGTATTGTAAAAATTTCACATATTATTTGTATTTTTTAAATAAAACAGTGATAAGCTTTAAAAAAGACTAAATATTAAAAATTCTTTAGCTTAAAATTGTCATACAGTGCGTATAACTTTTTTCATAATAATAATAGGACGTCTACGACAAACGTCTTCGAATATTATTTTTTTAAATTATTGGTTCTTATCAAAAACCTTAAGGCCGTGTACGCGGTCCGTGCGCTGTTTGGCTCAAATATGTGATTTTTCAAACCAGATTGTCCATCAACCACTTATCTTACAAACATATGAATTACTAATAATTTTAGGAAATTTTATTGTCTATGTAGTTAGTTAAGAGTTTTTTTCAATCAGTACAGTATTTGTGAATACCATCAAGATAACTGAGCCGATGATTACTTGATTTCACTTTTAGTGTCAATTTCGAAGCTAAAAATATCTGAAATTGCTGACAGATCTAACACACAATTATTTTTAACTAACTGCAAAGATCCTTATTAAAATAGTTAGTTAAAAGATTTTTTTATTTTGGACTCCTAACTTACTAAAATTAAAATCCGAACAATGTGAATTTTTTTAGAAATTATAGTCGACAAAATGATTATTTTCACCAAGATATTTGACTTTATTGAATATAATTTTTACATATTTCAATAAAAGAATGTCTTACTTATAAGATAAAATTTAAAAAATCAACTAAGGTACCTCTATTATTTTTCTACAAATTTTTTTAAAGTACTATAAAACACTGCGCGCGACCCGATTAAAATCAGTCGGCAGCGAGCCTTTCCAGAGAGAGGACATGTTGCTCGGCGCTCTCCTGCGGACCTATGCTGTTCATAGTAAAAGGATAGCGCAAGCCGCGATCTATCGTAATAGATCGCGGAGATTTTGACTTGCGTTAAATTGAATATGCGCTCTTAAGCAGCAAAAATAGGTCTTAGCCGTCTGGCTAGTTTGATCTGACAATATCAGTGGTCTGATACTACATCACGGACTTGGCGGTAGGATTAGTTTAATAATCTATACTAATATTATAAAGCTGAAGAGTTTGTTTGTTTGTTTGTTTGAACGCGGTAATCTCGGGAAGTACGGGTCCGATTTGAAACATTCTTTCGGTGTTAGATAGCCCATTTATCGAGGAAGGCTATAGGCTATATATCATCACGCTAAGACCAACAGGAGTGGAGTAATGCGGGTGAAACCGAGGGGAGCAGCTAGTTATGGATATACTCACTCTCAATAGCCGCGTCCACGGTTTCAGCAGCCATAGCCCGGTATGTGGTCCACTTGCCACCAGCAATGGTGACCAGACCAGATTGCGACACGTGCACTATGTGGTTACGGGCCAGTGATTGAGTGTCTGGCTTGTTAGGGTCCGACACCAGCGGTCTGATACCAGACCACGCGGATAGCACGTCACCACGGCGAACTGATGAAGATAATAAGACATTTTAATGTAATCCTACTACTATTATAAAGGCGAAAGTTTGTAAGTATGGATGTATGGATGTTTGTTACTCTTTCACGCAAATACTACTGAACCGATTACAATGAAATTTAGCACACATATAGAGGGTAACTTGGATCAACACATAGGTTAGATTTTATCCCGGAAATCCCACGGGAACGGGAACTATGCGGGTTTTTCTTTGAAGACGCGGGCGAAGCCGCGGGCGGAAAGCTAGTTTTTCTATAAGGAGAGGCTACTTTATTATTAGTATAATTTTTTTAATTGGATACTACACGCTTATATCTAAAATGAATAATACAATTGAATATGCAACAAAAATACACAAAGGTGCAGGTGCTATTTATGTGAAAAATGAAAACAAAATATAGGAAAGGGCAAATCGAAAACGAATTATAATACCAGACGCGGGTAGCTGGTCTGATATCCGAAATGAGAAAGATAATGCTTTCTATTAATTCTTATTGGATAGTATGTTGAGAGAGCATACGCTATAAATACGAGGAGAAAATAGCCATATAAAACTTATAATAAATACAAAAACTTTGTAAACCTTCAACATCAGGATTAAGATAATTCCTGACTTCCGTAAGGATGAACTGTATCTCGTCTTCCGTCGGTTTGGGGTTGTGTGTGACCTCACAGGGCAGGTCAGTTGTACCAGCGATGGTTCCCTTCAGCCAGGGTAGGAAGAAGATCACACGACCATCTGACGTGGAAGGATCTAGGAGACCCATGTGCTCAGGGCTGGAAAGGTACAATTAAGCACTACCTGAGCGGTATTTTATTGAGGTTATACTAAGTATATTATCTTATATATATGTTGTTACATTCATGCATGATTTTGTTTTTAAAACAAAAATATTTCATGATAAATTATAAATATAATATTGCTCTCATATCTATTTTTGCCGTATCTTAGCCAAAAAAAATTGGTTGTTTGTAAAGTAGGTTTACGATCGAGATGTTTACGTGATAACGTCTTATTGGTGGCAGCGCTCGAGATGAGACGGGAGATCGGTCCGTCTCTCTCTCGTTATACCTGCGATCGCGCTCGTGAGGTTTTGGTGTGACACAAGTTTCTGAACATGTCACCCGACTAAAACGATTTTAAAAACGTTATCACGTCAAAAGTAACGTAGTAATTATTTATTTAATAAACTGTTTACTATGTTATACGCAAACAATGGAAATAATAAGAACTAAGTACCTACTACGCACTCATAATATCTACTATGTACTTCTATTCATGAATGAGGAAGACTTACCTATATTTGACGTAGAAATTGTCACGAAATTTGTATGATTTCATGTTGGTCTATGTTATTTCATCATGTTACATATATTATTACAGCTTAGCAGTGAGTTATTGGTTCGATTTAGATAAATTATGACGTTTAATTTATATTTTTGGCTACTGCTGATTGCGTACTAGTGAAAACATGATATTCAGCATAAATTTGCTTGTATTTATTATTACAAGAATATCCTATTTATGAATTAAAGTCCAATGACTTCTTTGAACATTTTTAAAACTTAAGTACAGATAATAAATGATAATTAATTTATACCTATAATATCCAGGCAAGACAATATGCACGCCAGATGATGGACAGCAAATCTCTTTGATAGTTTGGTCATCCATCTTTCTGATGGAATCCGTGAATGGTCCAGTTGCATTGATGATGCTTTTTGCTTTTACATCCCATTCTTTTCCTGTAAGCTCGTCCTAAAAGAAAAAATATATATGTATATTAATACGAATAAATAGTAATTATTTATATTCATGTTGAATGAATGAATGAATGAATGAAAAATTCTTTATTGCACATAAAAATACAAGATTACAAAATAAGAGTGATACAAGTTATAATATGTACAGATGGCGGTCTTATCGCTGTAAGCGATTTCTGCCAGACAACCCGAAAAACCATAAGGATTACATATTTTATGGTGGTGGTGCATTACATTTAGGTTACTTACATATTATGCTTTAAAATTGAATAAAATTAATAATAAATAAATATAAATAATTATGTCATTAATAATAAATAAGTATATAAATAAATACATAAAAACATGTTGTTGTTTTGATAAATAAATAATGAGAGCAATTATATAACGATTTGCTTCTCAAGTCTAGTCTAGTTTATATACTCTATATGTAATTAATTAATAATGAATTAATTATCTATTAAATTATTATACACTCTATAATATAATCTCCCACGATTAAACCTAAGAATACAATATTTTTTGTATTTTCTAATAATAGAATACAATTTATACCTACATTCTCATTCAAAAACATATTTTTTACAAGGCAGATGTGATACTTCTTAATCTTTTTTACTCACCCGAACTCTGGCACCGCTCAATTTTCCCGCGGTTTTGTGCAATTTCAGAACGCGGACATGATTCGCGATTGTGGCGCCATGCCTCGCCGCAGTCAATGCTATAGCTAAATTCATACGAGCGTCGTCTTGCTGACCTAAAAACATAATTACAGTTAAATTGAAACTCGTTTTTTTTCTGGTGTATCGGAAAGTTGCACTATATTTTTTTTTCAGTAATATTTTTGTTAATAACACAATAATTATAGAAAATATTACCATCATAATATACGATGCCTCCGCACAAGTTGTCCGACTTTAACATAGGGAACAGTTCTAGAGTGTTCTTTTTGGATAAATAATATGAGCTCTTCAAGTTTCTGTCTCCCGCCACGATATCGTACATTTTGATACCGAACCAGTAATAGGGTACTTGCCACCACCTACAAAAAAAAACATCGTTACCTATGATCGATACAAAATAGTTACGGAACAAAAACAACGGGATGCTTAAACAGGACACTGCTAAGCGGGATAACAGGATAAACCCGTTACAGGAAAATCCTGCCATTCAATTGTCAGTATGGTAATGGATTTAATAAATCTATTAAGTTCGAATCTGTTACAATTGAGTTTAGTTTACTAAAGTCTAGACGTCCCCTTGACCACCGATCGGCCCGATCGGGCCGCGACACAATAGATTTTCTATTGTGTCTGTGATTCCGGCCTCCGGGGACTGAGGGATTAATCATCGTTGCTTAATTTTCCTTAAAATGTCATCATCCAGGTTGGATCTGATAATTTTATCAGATGAGTCAGTAGCCAGCTATATCAGCTCATCACCTAATTCAATAACATTTACTAACACAATTTCAAATTACATCAGCTGATAAAAGTTATTATTAAATTATAATATATCTTTACAGATAAAGACGGATAAACAATAATTTTGTGCAATAATAACTTACTTGTACACTGGTAGCAAGATAGGCAAGGGTCTGGTCAAATGTGGGGCCACTTCCAGCATATTAGCACGTTCGTGTAACGCCTCTTTGACCATTTTGTACTGCTCATAGTCGAGCTGCAAGATAGCCTTCTGTAAGTATCGTACACCGCCGTGGATCAACTTTGTGCTTCTACTGGATGTTCCACTGGCGAAGTCGTCTGATTCTACTAATGCGGTTCGGAGGCCTGGAAACGAAAGGAAAATACGCATAAAAATATGATCCTTCAGTCATATAGAAGTTGAAAGAAAGTAGGTACACCTTCAGAGCCTTGCAAGACCGAACTTTTTCGTAATACATTAGGTAGGATATAATATTTTTACCACGAATCAAAATTAATTTGTTTGATTACTTATATGAGCTTATCATATAGTAGAAAGCTCATTCTGTATGTATAGAGTTGGCAAATTATATTCAGTAATTAGAGCACTAACCAACAAAATATGAACACAGACCATAATAGCAAACACTGCCGCATTTTTCATTAAATTTTTAGCAAAAATTTATAAAACAAATAATACCTCGTGTTGTAGCATCCAAGGCACATCCCGCCCCAGTAGCTCCACCTCCAATAATAAGAATATCATAAGTGTGTCCCGCTTGAAGGTTCTTGATTTGATCCGTCCGCGACGGCAGAGGGCGCTTCTTGCGTTCTGTTTTAGCTGATACCGTTGCTGGCTTGTACCAGTGCTAAAAGAGAAGTCATTCTTATTAATATCGAGACAAAAGCTCATGATAATTGTATATCTAAGTTAAGTCTTCACTATTTACAAGCACATTTGTAGATAAAAAATCTCCGAGACTATGAATCAAGCCAAATATTGTGAAACATGTACTGATATTTTATGTTATGATTGCGTCACATAAAAATTCACTATTCAAACATACCGCGGGCGAATCGTCAGCTGACAGTGCCCATGATGCAAGGACTGCACCCGTCACTCCCGCCGTGCATCCAACTAGTAATCTTCTTCGTGACATTGTCTGGAAATGGTTAGAAATTTCTTATTAATAATGATGAGTCTTAAAAATGTAATACTTTTATACTCAACAGTATTTAAATAGTATATGAACATAATTTTAAGAGTCAAAATATGGACTTTTCTTCGGAAATCGGTTTGTGCCTTTTTCATAATACTTAGACGCAATTCTCATCAACTATTATAATATGAAGTATGCTGAATATTATACTTACCTACCAGTGTAGATACAACGCAATCTCATGTTTCATGTAATATAATGAACTACTTACATAGAATGTTGACTATGCAAGGAAATTATTAGTTTCAGAATTTAAGATCTACATTAAAAAATATCAATATAAAATTCGTTTAAATAATATTTGCCAATTTTTGAAAGTTGTTTCATTGTATGTTTTTGCATATCTGTCCAAATACATATATCCGATTTCAATAAGTTGAATTTTTAGAGAGATTTTGCTCTAAGTATACGATTGTAATGTAGAGCAAAATCTTGATAATTGATATTCATAAAATATTTATTAAAGTCTGTTTCAAAGTAAGTTCTATTAAATATTCTTTAGTAGTACTAGCTACTATAATAAATGGCCTAGCTCTATCGACAAAAAACAAACAAAACATGCTCTACAAAAGACTACATCTGCGGAGGAGGTGTTAGTTACACATGCCAGACATCTGCATCAGTACAAAGACCCGAATGTAAAGAAAGCTACTGTTTTAATCTCTCTTTGTACTAACTACGTAATCTTTAATTTCTTTTTTTGCCATGAATTCATTTTTTTTATGTAAGCATAAGTGTACTTTATGCATATGTAGAGCACTTATTGTAAGAAAATAATTACACAATATTATGATCGTAAAATGTATGCAGAGGCAGATAATATAATTTTATACTAGTAAGTAATAAGAGGTATTCTGAACTAATTTGAATATGTATACTTGTCATTCTTTGAACTACCAGGGGGGTAACCGGCACCTTTAGAATAACAGTCTTATTATGGGTACGTTTTGTTGCGTTCACAAAATGATCTTACTTTTTTGGCACCGGGACCTTCTAAAACATATGTAAACCAATTGCAACAAGACTGTTTCGAGCGGTTTCGAGACGTCAATCGAAAAATTGGAACCGGCACGCTCTCTTTGACATTTAGCATTCTTGTTATAATGTCAATAATGACAGTTTTAAGCAATTTTAGTGAAGTTGTAAATATGGAACTTTTATAACATTATTTTGAATATTATTAAAAGAATACACATCAAATTTAAGTGAAACGTATGTAGTTGGAAATCTATTTAATAAATGAAGCTTTTAAAGAAGATAATACATTTATTATATTAAAAATGCAAAATTAACATAACTACATCGGGTTGTTCCAAGAAAAGGCTTCAAACCTTTTGATTTAAGAAGAATCGTGTAAATAATTTATTATTGCGAAGTGCGCAATCATCACGAGTCTCTATGAGATATGGGGGCATCATATGAACAATCTTGAAATACAATAATTATAACCTACAGATTTATGTGTGTAAGATAAAAGTAATGTAAGTACCATACCCAATGCAAATCTTAAGAGTATATTTAAAAATACGTTTGTTTATGTACACATTCTCCACTTGTTATTTCTCTATATAATAAAATGCAACCCTACTTATTCTCTAAACATAAATTTTATCTAATACCTACTCAATGTAAATCTATAAAAGATTGTTTATTATTTCTTCTTGATTCAATATATTTTATCATGTTATATTATTTATATAATAAAACACTTAAAAGTAAATCTACACTCAAATGCACTACCCATATTATACTTATGTTAGGGATCTCATTTAATTTTGAGAAATAATACGATTATTTATTTCCAGATTCTACAATCAATTCCGAGCACTAGGGATAAGATTACCCAGCGTAACCACATGGAAGCATTGATAGTATTCAAGAAGCTATAAAGTGCCAGCGCAACATATGAATATATTTTTTTCAATAGGAAGCAATATCATGCTTTAACTAAATGTATTAGTGCAATTAAAAACATATTTTATAAATCCAAAATCTTTATTTAGTCCTTTTTGTTTATTCATTGACAAAACATTTACTCCTTTACTTCTCTTGATAACATTTATATATAAAAAAATGTAATAAAACATGGAATTATTTGAAAATAGATTCAAATCTATTTTGATTAAATATTAATTAAAAACAATTAGGTATATTACTCAAATCCAAATTTTTAAGTAAATAGCATATTAAAAAGACCCTTGATTAAAAAAATAAAGTCTTATATTTTATAACACCAGCCTTTAAAACTTAAAATGCAATAAACAAAAACTTTATATTTACATCACAATGAATAATTCCTACACTAATAGATTAATGGTATTTATATATTTTTATTTTAAATTTAAATCAATTATTGTATTTGCATAATAAAGAGTAGATAAATAATTTAAAAACTTGCAGTACTTATGTATACTTTTAATTTCATTTTTATTAAACTTAAAATGAAAACAATGTAGGTACTATATTAAGGTACAATTAAATTTTTACATTTTCAGATGTATGATACAAATATGAATATTTTAAGTGTAGACTGTAGACATGGTGGCGCCTCCCCCAACTTGAAGTTCTCACTACCACATGATCATCTCCCAAGCCGGTACTTCCTTGTTCAATGTTTGGGCAAGCCGGCAATCAACACAACTGTGAAAGATAAATTGGATTTAAACTGATTCTTTGTTGGTTTAAAATTTAATAAGTACATTTAATATGTTTACTTTTATTATTAAAGGGCTTGTCATGGTGTATGTAATTTAAGATGTTTTTTTAAACAATGTCGGTATAGTTTGTTAAATAATAAATACTTTATTTGTTAATCATTTTTCAAGTATTTTAACATTTTAGTTGTTTATCTTGCAATTCTTAATATCGTATTAAAAAAAAAGTTAAATGTGTAGGTGTGTAATTCCTTACAAAACTGTTAATATAAGTAGCTTCTAACCAAACATAGATAGGTTTGCTTATAAATTAATATAAATATTTACTTTTGACCAGCTGCTCTAGTTTTTGTGAACTCCCAAATCATTTGCACTTAAACTTTCAGCAGAGAATTCTATCAACTTCGTCTCATCATAACTTTTACCTCGTTGGGAGTTATTCATGTACCTATCTTTGTTTTTGTAATTTCGGGGTCAGGGAGCTTCGCGCACTCTGCACAATGTTCTGCTGCAAGTTAAATAAAAATTACTTCAATTATTAAGTAACAATAATCAAAACAGACGAAATCATGCAAAAACCAAAACTTTATTCGTAAAAATATATCTCTGTAGTCTGTTATCATAAATCGTCCTTACTCGTACTTTATCTTACCTTGCTATATCTTATATTGCTTTTTCGCACTTTCTCATTTATCCAGAGATGAGATTCACATATTTAAGTTTAAGTTTATCTGAAATTTTAGTTATTATTATGAATTATGAGGACAGTGACATGACATTTTGATTTTTGACGTTTAATGTTCGATACAAATCATTACGACTTGGCCTAAAAGCCTCGTAGCCAAGCCATTAATCTTAAAAAAATAGACAAAACTTCGGAATTCATTCGCTCTTTGGACATTGTAGGCAATCGTATAGTAATCATGTTGAAAAGGCTCCCGGTACCAAAATAAAGTAAGATTATTTTGTGAACTCAACAAAACAAGGTTGTTATTATAAAAATGGCGGTGATTGAAAATTAAACGTCAAAAATCCAAATGTCATAATCACTGTCCTCGTATTATTATCTAAAATTTGGATAAATCAAATTGAAAAATTGCGAAAGATAAGTAATATGCATTAAAGAATGCATGAAAGAGGCATGAAAGAGCAATTGAAATAGCAAGGTAAGATAATATACGAGTAATAAATATATCTAAAACATTGGACGATTTATGATAACACAGATACATTTTTACGAATAAAGTATTGGTTTTTGCATGATTTCGTCTGTTTTGATTATTGTTAATTGAAGTAATTTTTATTTAACTTGCAGCAGAACATTGTGCAGAGTGCGCGAAGCTCCTTGACCCTGAAGTTACAAAGACAAAGGTACATAAATAACTCCCAACGAGTTAAAAGTTATGCTGAGACGAAGTTGATGGAATTCTCTGAAAGTATAAGTGCAAATGATTTGGGAGTTCACAAAAACTAGAGCAGCTGGTCAAAAGTAAATATTTATATTAATTTATAAGCAAACCTATCTATGTTTGGTTAGATGCTACTTATATTAAAAGTTTTCTAAGGCATTGTACCTACACATTTAAGTTTTTTTTAATACAATATTAAGAATTGCAAGATAAACAACTAAAACGTTGAAATACTTGAAAAATTATTAACAAATAGGTAAGGTATTTAACAAACCTTACCGACATTGTTTAAAAAACTTCTTTTTAGAAGTTTACATACACCATGACAAGCCCTTTAATAATAAAAGTAAACATATTAAATGTACTTATTAAATTTTAAAGCAACAAAGAATCAGTTTAAATCCAATTTATCTTTCACAGTTGTGTTGATTGCCGGCTTGCCCAAACATTGAACAAGGAAGTACCGGCTTGGGAGATGATCATGTGGTAGTGAGAACTTCAAGTTGGGGGAGGCGCCACCATGTCTACAGTCTACACTTAAAATATTCATATTTGTATCATACATCTGAAAATGTAAAAATTTAATTGTACCTTAATATAGTACCTACATTGTTTTCATTTTAAGTTTAATAAAAATGAAATTAAAAGTATACATAAGTACTGCAAGTTTTTAAATTATTTATCTACTCTTTATTATGCAAATACAATAATTGATTTAAATTTAAAATAAAAATATATAAATACCATTAATCTATTAGTGTAGGAATTATTCATTGTGATGTAAATATAAAGTTTTTGTTTATTGCATTTTAAGTTTTAAAGGCTGATACTTACTATAAATAAAACTTAATTTTTTTAATCAAGGGTGTTTTTAATATGCTATTTACTTACAAATTTGGATTTGAGTTATATATCTACCTAATTGTTTTTAATAAATATTTAAGCTAAATACTTAGAATTGAATCTAATTTCGAATACTTCCATGTTTTATCACTTTTTTTATATAAATGATATCAAGAGAAGTAAAGGAGCAAATGATTTGTCAATAAATAAATAAAAAGGACTAAATAAAGATTTTGGATTTATAAATGTTTTTTATTGCACTTAAACATTTAAAGTATGATATTGCTTCCTATTGAAAAAAATATATTCATGTTGCGCTGGCACTATGGCTTCTTGAATACTATCAATGCTTCCATGTGGTTACTCTGGGTAATCTTATTCCTTGTGCTCGGAATTGATTGTAGAATCTGGAAATAAATAATAGTTTTATTTCTCAAAATTAAATGAGATCCTTAACAACAGACTACATAAGTATAATATGGGTAGTGCATTTGAGTGTAGATTTACTTTTATAGTCTTATATTCTATATAGGTAAATAATAACATGATAAAATATATTGAATTATGAAGAAATAATAAACAATAAAAATAATCTTTTATAAATAATCTTTTATAGATTTACATTAAGTATTAGATAAAATTTATGTTTAGGGAATAAGTAGAGTTGCATTTTATTATACAGAGAAATAACAAGTGGAGAATGTGTACTTATAGTTTATACAGACGTATTTTTAAATAGATTTGCATTGGGTATGGTACTTACATTACTTTTATCTTACACAGATAAATCTGTAGGTTATATTGTATTTTCAAATTGTTCATATGATGCCCCCATATCTCATAGGGACGTGATGATTACGCACTTGTTTACTATTTAGGTACACGATTCTTCTTAAATCAAAAGGTTTGAAGCCTTTTCTTCGAACAAGCCGATGTAAAGTTCTATTATTATCTGATAACTGTCAAATTGTCAAATAGATCGCAGTTCGCACCGGTCCCAATAATTGAGTGAACTATTACGAGTGACTTCATCAAAATTGCTAGAAAAACAAAATCAGTTTAACGCTGCAACAAGCTTGCGTTAAGGGTCTCACGGTACGAAAAGACATAGTAATGTTATAATAAGCTTGCTATAAGAGATGCCGGTTACCCCCCAGAGTGCGAAATACATAAAAGCTGCTTTAAATACTCGAATTTACAGCGCAGGTAGAAAATATTCAGGCCTATATCCATACTAATATTATAAATGCGAAAGTAACTCTGTCTGTCTGTCTGTTACTCAATCACGATTCACGTCTTAACTACTGAACCAATTTGCATGAAATTTGGTATAGAGATATTTTGATACCCGAGAAAGGACATAGGATAGGTTTTATCCCGGAAATCCTACGGGAACGGGTTTTTCTTTGAAAACGCGGGTGAAGCCGCGGGCGGAAAGCTAGTTTACAATATATTCTTGACAATATACCTACGAAGGTATTACGCTGTATTGTTTGCTCTTGGATAGCTGCCAAATACCAAACACTTTCTACCTTTTGAATGTCGAAACCATTCTCTTAACGAGTCCAAATCTTCTTATCTATTGTTCTATCCGATTTATTGGTCGATAAATTATGTGGCGGATTATTTATTTGAAAACATTGATCAGTTAATTAAATTTACATCGCAATAACGTTCAGTACCTATATAATACATATTATATTGGATATAAGCACCACAGTTAGAATAGGTACTTATATTAACAGAACTACCGAATTAGCACCTACTTAATATTTCGATACAATGTAAGTTTTAATTGGTCAAACCCACAAAATTTCCATTCATTTTATGATAATATTTTACTGTTACAGGCTACAGGTTTCATTCTGTAGGGCTCTATTAATGTTATAATTTATATTATCTCCAGAGTGTGTTTGTAAACTTTGTAATTATATTAATTATTTAATTAATGTTAATGCAATGCAGTCAATGCAGATTTATATGCAGAGGCGGCTCGTGAAAAAATTGTACGGGTGTTCAATTATTGAACTAAAACAAAGAAAATACAGTAGCGTAGTAAATTCATTACAAAAAAAAAATAAGCACCACATTATAAATGTCTATTTAAACCTTATTTAAACACTAAAAATTATAAAGTACAGGCTATTTCAAAACGAATTCAATGATTATCAATAATTAAGGACGCTATAACGTTTTTTACAAAAACACTCTGTTTTACGGTACCATTTTAACTTAAAGCAATTACACGTGAGAACATAGTAATATCTTAATTTAAAGATAATATGTATATTCAGTTCTACGTTCATCTTATAAAAATTGTACGACGTCATACAAAATTGTCGCTGTAATACGTTTTTCCCATCACAATAAACGCATAAAATGCAAAAAAATGGGGTCTAAAACGGTACCATTTTAAGAAAATTAACAGCCTAATCTTCTTACCTATAAATTATTGAGGGATATATTAATAGTCCTTTATAGATTCTGATAATTTTTTTGTATCTAAATCAAAACTTTATTTCAATTATGAGCTAAATTAAAAATACTTGTCGATTTCTTCATACATTTTGTTCTCGCGGTTCGTCAGACCGCGCTCAGAAGCGCTCCACAGAGCAAGTAATATAAGCGCTCTTGGAAGGACGGGTGTGTCGCTCCTCGTGCCAAAAATAAAAACGAAATAAAAAAGATTATTGTGCGTGCACTGTCTTTTTCGTGATTTGAAATATTTGATACTTTATAAGAGTAAACTGTATAAGTTTCATATTCCAATTATTTGTAATTTAAAATTATGTTTGAAAAATTACCTTGCCTGAGAAATTATATGCTGTCTATTTTCTTCTAAAAATATATATTTTTTTCATTTGAAAGTAAGTACCTATAACACTAATTCGCTATTATTAAAAACAATATCGTTTATAAATATACGTGTGACAATAAAATATTATCTCTATAGGCTCTCTTTAAACCGCTCGCTCGTAAATGATTGCAATGATTATCACGTAATTACCACTTACCAGGCACCGCCTCATGGCTATTTTTTTTTAATTTTAATTTTTAAATTGTAAGGGTCAATTTTTAAGGTATTTGTGTGGAAAAATGACTAACAACTGAATCATTACCCCAAATGAGAGATAAGAAATGGAGAATGTGACCTATTACCTACGTGTTTGTAATAGTCATAATATACTAATGATTAAAGTTTTAACACAGCCGCTGTGATTTGTGAGGTACCGTGAAACCTGCTTACTTTGCCACTTTTTCATGTGTCAAAAAGTTTGATTCGCTTTAAAAAAAAAAATTGTATGAAAACGTAATGAGTAACCTGCACCTAGACGTAGTAAATTTCATGAAAATTTACATTATTACTAAATATCTATTTCATTTTTGTAAATTATAATATTTTAAGCATAAAAACAATTATGGCAAAGTTAGCTGTCACTTCTGGTAAATTTGCCATATGAAAGAAAAAATGAAATTTTTGGAGTTTATGAGGTTAAAAAGTAATATATTTGCACTCTTCCTATATCCCGTAAAATAAAGTAAAAACTTTATATTATTTAGCACTGGTAATTTAACTCTCTAAGAAGGTGGCAAATTCACCAACCTTTCCAAAATATTTCCTATATAAGAAGAAGTTAGGGTTAGGGTTGTCAAATAAAAATGTTTTCGTAGTAGGAACAATTTAGTAAAAGTAAAAAAAAAAACATAATCAATTACTTCTAGTTAGTTTCTTAACTTTGAATTGTTTTACATAATAAAACAAAAAAAAATAGTATTCATTAAACTAACTAACTTTTTTTTTAATATCACACATTACACGACATTCCTAAAAGATTTAAACAATGACAAATTCTTATTTATATGATCTTGATTGAATATAAAAATTGTTGTTATTTTAAACTTGATAAAATATTCATCAGAAATTTTGTGGCAGCCCTAACCTCCAACAAAAGATGGCAAAGTCACCATCACAGACGTTGTGATTGGGGTTGTTGAATTTACCAATACCAATTGCGAAGTAAAGGTAGCTTGTAGCACAGTAAATCAGCTTTTATTTAGCTAAAGAACATTATGTTAACATAATATCAAAAAAATACTTTCGTAGGCAATGCTTTTTCCGTTTGTTTTTGTAAAAGTTCCGGAGCACTAAGTTTCATACCGCCAACATTCGAAAAAAGTAACCGCCGAAAATTACATCTCAAAAACAAGCTGGGTTGCCACATCTCATTCGGTGTTGCCATTTAACTCATAAATTTTACTATAAAAGCATGCATTCATGACAAAAAACTGATATTAAGATGTGACTACACTTTTTCCCTCAGAAGTTGGCTATGGCAAAGTCTGCAACCGTTGGCAAAGCTAGCAGGTTTTACCGGTACCTACTTGGAATGAATGTATATGTACTTACTTACAATAGAACAAAAAAATTTTTTTTTTCTCAAATTGGAGTTTTTTACAATTCGTCTAATTACAAACCTCTATCTTGCTGTAAAAATTTTTTGGGCTCATTGAAAATAAAATTTTAGGTATGTATTCATTACAAGATACTCTATTTATAATTATTTCCGTGTAACGTGAGTAATCCTTGATAAAGACAATTTTTTTCAATAAAATCATAATCATATTTTTTTTAAATGTTCCATATGTTATCTGACTGTGCAAGATGTTATCAAGAAATTGTATTGCAAATTTTGAAGACTGGCGCGACATCTTTAGATAACTAGCCGCGCCCGTCCTATACTAAAAACGAAATAAAATGTAGCCTATGTGACTCAGGAAAAATGAAGCTTTCTGCAGGTGAAATATTTTTTGAAATCGGTCCAGTAGTTTTTGGGTGAAAAACCCTGCAAACGTATACATACAAAAATACATTAATAGTTTAAATTAAACTGCCATTAAAAGAGCCACCATTTTATGTTGAAATAATTTTTTTATTCAAACAGTATGAATTTGCACTGAAATTTTGATATTACATATTAGACACTAAAAATAATAGTGTTATATGGATGTAGGTACAAGGTATTTCCGGAGGTTTATTATATTTTGAACACGACTATCACTACATAGTATAAAACAAAGTCGCTTTCTCTGTCCCTATTTCCCTATGTCCCTATGTCCCTTTGTACGCTTAAATCTTTGAAACTATAGTCTGTCCACTATAAGAATTGCTTTTTGACAGCTCGACGGGTGATACCAGAAGTGATGTTCAAAAGATTATCGATTGTGATACCATTTCAATTATAAATTCAAAATATTATCATAAATCGAATCAGGTACGTAAATAATAATTACAACGTAAACGTACTAATAAGATATGTTATAATGTGACCACATATCTATGCATTGTATGTTAAAACTAAACTAAACTAATATTTTATTATTTATTGGTTTCTATCTTACAATTTGGTTGTCTTTACGGTTAAATTATATAACATAATAGAAGAGTTTTTCTGTATCGGATATATTTTACAGAGTATTTCTATCGATTATTATAATCTATCGACCCATCATTGAATAATTCTGTGTAGACATCACTAAGTGGGCGGGACCTGTCCATGAAGTACGATAATTATTTGTATGACATTTTAACATAGACAATACAATCCTACATAGGCGTGAAGCTGTCAAAAAGCAAATAATATAATGGACAGAGTATACGCAACGGATTTTGATGCGGTTTTTTTAATAGATAGAGTGATTCAAGAGGAAGGTTTATATGTATAATAACATCCATTAAACAGTGGAGAAGTACTGTTATTTTTGAGGTTTCTAATGTGATGTCGTAAAAAATTACATTTTTTCCGCTTACATTGCAAACGCAGGCTGAACCCTACGAGTTTTATCAAAATAATGTACTAAATATTATACACATTGAAAAGGTCTACAGAAAAGTCCGCGATGGTATATGTCTATCTCTTATGGATAACCCACAATAACTTTTTTTTTGTCATTTACTTTTTACGACAAATAATGGCTAATTTTCGAAGCGATTTTAACCAATACAGCATTAATCCTTAACCATTTAAATACCTTGAATACATTGTTCATTTAATATAGATCTATATGGCTCTTTACACTGTATGATTTAAGTGAATATTTTCGAAGATATTACAGATTTAAAAATTGTGGGACGTAGCGTTTGCGGCGGTACCGGCCGGCCGCCCGGCATTTTATACCCGTGCGAAGCCGAAGAGGGCCGCTATGTTTTTTTATACATAATATACAACGTTCACAGTTTTTCTGTAGTGTATTTAGTATCAGCATTGCACCCGTGCGAAGCCGGGGCGGGTGGCTAGTATAAAATACTTTCTATCATCATTACAATTCAATTCTACAAAGTTCTTTTTCGTTACATCTACGTACATAATTATCTCGATAATTCCGACGTGGTTACTACGCAGACATGTCTGCAAATATTGATAAGCAGGTGATAACTGATAATAGTGATGTAGTAACATTATCGATAGATAAGATAACGTGATAATTAAAACGCCCAAATATCACTTCCGAGTTTATCTTTGAGACAAATTTTATTTCACACCTAGAGATATTTTAAATTTAACTACATTTTAAATAATACGAACTTGAACTTGATATTAATTATCTAATATCTTTATAGAAAGCAATCATTCAGACGCCGCGTGGCTTCTCTACATTCAATTTTATTTGCGTTCATACATGTCTCGTGTAAGCCGCGCAACAGTTACGCTACACGCGTGCAAGAAAATGCGTCCAGACGATCCGTGCATGTGACGAAAATATGCAAAGTCAAGGACGTTCGTCCGGGATATTGATAGACCTGCCTTTGCTGCTTTTTTTCTAACAATAAAAAAAAACTCGTAAGAAATATCTGACGCGTATCTAACACGGATGTTATATAATTAAAAGCGGTCAAATTTTTATGGATGTCATGAATAAAACCATTGATAAACATGATTTGGGAACGAAAACGTGAGCGGTAGTGTGTACGACAAGAATATAAATTATTATCGACAGTCAAACTATACATTACTAATTATCAATTTATTATAATTTATCTCAGCATTAGAATGCTGTTTTTTCCCTAGTTAAGATAATTGTAGAGATGTGCATTGTGCATAGGTACTCTATATACTTAAACTAAACTCTAAAGCAAGGAAACCATTTTAACTATTTATTTTATTTTAACATTTTAATGTTGTTATAATAAAACCACAAGGGTTGGCACAGCACATACTAATGAATACCTACTAGGTATGAGGAAATATAACTAACTAAATACCTATCTACACGAAATTACAATGTAACATACGAATGGCATTGCTTCCAATAAGATTGTATTCTATTCTTAAGAACTTGTTACCATGTATATTATAACTACATTTGTTATATCGGGGCCAAAACTGAAATAGAATCAGCTTGCCAGATAATGCTTGTCATAGGTACTACAGTTATTAAAATAAGAACCCCGGTGAGTGTGAGATTTTTATAAGTTTAAGCCGTTTTACCCACAACCACCGATGTTTATAACTCAATCGGCTGGTAATGTGAACTTTACCATAACAAGGACATGTTAAACCACTGTTTGGAATTAAACCTCTGTTTTGATTTAAACTAAAGTTGTTTGGTACCGCGAAATTTGATTCTGAATTCATTATTAATGCTGATATAAAATATAATATGCCGCAATAATTGTTAAAGAACAATTTTGAATTTATAAAGAGAGTCATTATAACTGTAGGTCTGACCTTCAAGTACCGTAGAGCGCAGGTATGATGTCATAAAATCGGGACACAAGGGTATTAAATGAACCATTTCAATTATTTTTATCAGGTGCATAATTATTTCCACAGTTTAAATGTTGTTATATAATTGGAAATTATAAAATGGTTGTAAAAAAAATCTATAATTTTTTTAATATTAAATTCCATAGAATTCTGAGCTCTTTAAAAAATAAACAAACGTTAAGTAGCTATATCAAAAATTCTTATTGGAATCCGGAAAAAAAATGAAAAATATATAAAAAATACATATTTGATTTTCTGTTTAAATATGCCAATAAAACTAATCGTAATTGTGTATTTCCTTTGCTATGATAAACCAATACTGCATGAACATCATATAATACATTATGCAATTACCTTAAAATTTATATTCCAAACAGCTGATCAGCAGAACATTAAAATTTACAAATAAATATATTTATACAAGGACACTAAGGGTCTAGTTTAATTCAGATCCAAACTGTCGACGGTGTACACAGATCAAATTAACACATCACTAGTTCTAATTACGAAGTTACTTTATGTCAACACTATTGATGATTTTCTAACTATAGTAACATGTTAGCTAATCGTGGAATCGCGGCGAGGCATTACAATGCCATTGAGCCGACCCACCTACGGCGAGGTTGTAGCTACAGTGATTATCTATGGTCGCGTAACGCGTTCGATCTTTCGCCGCGCTGCGACTCATGAACAAAGCGTTCCTTCGCTACCAACGCCATCTAGTTGTACGTTAAGGAAACTTCGACAAAATGTCGTCTCTACATTTTCTGTAGAGTTCTATAAAATCATTATTTTTTGTTGTAGATTTATTCTCAAATCTTTAGGAAGGAATCTTTTCTTTTGTATGAGTTATCTAGTATTATTTATTAAGTAACATTTTATTCGTCAAAAGTTTTTATAGAGTTATCTACAATACTGATCTCTTAATATACATAATTTATTGTGCATTCAAAAGAGGGGAACAAAATAAAAGCTCTACTATTCTTTTATACTTTATTTGTCTCATTACAAGTAAAAGTTTGCTGGAAAGTTTCCCTAAACATTACAATGAAGAGTAAATGCGTGCAAGAGAGCCAATGAGATCACTTTTCCTTTTTCTCTGAGGAGAGAGAGTTGTAAAGTTTGGTGATTTCATTCGCGACAACACTCTGTACCACTGTGCCGTTTGTGTCTATGAAATTGGCGAAGGATTTGTTGATAGAGGCCTCACGACTCTTGCCGGTAGAGTCGCGCATTAGAATCACCAAGTTGTATTTGTCATCGTGCCTGTTGACAAAGAAAGAGTATGGGTAATGATAAAGAAGTATACATTGAAATTTATGTATTTTTTTTTATTATGAACTAGAATTAGCAGCTGTTCAGAGTGTAATAAAATCAGAACAAATATCTTAATTGAAATAGGAATTGATTTTAATATGTAGTTCATGTCAATTCAAATTAATAACTTACCATCTCTAGAAATTTATAAACGCAATTTAATTTTCCGAAAAACACTATATGACATAATGAAATCTCATGCTTTTGGATCTTGAACATCAAGAAATGTAAATAATACTTGATTTATATCCATATTTAGAAGTACTTAATCTCATACTTATGCTATGGAGTAAATAAAAATTTTTTTTTAAAGAAAACATAAACTTGGAAAATAATTAACAAGTATAGAGCAATAAGTTATACAAAAAGCTCTTGTTTATATGAAATCTGACACACACCAAATATTTTTATTTAAAAGAGTAGATAAGTAATAAAATAAAAATGTCATTTTTTTTAAACTACCACATGGTGGGTATTGTCTGTAAGAATTCCTAAATAAACAAGTATAATTACTCAGCGATTTAAAAGCTTGGAGTTTACATTTCCATCAAATACTATGGTGCTTTTTTACATGTGATATTATTTTTTTTTAAACAGGCTTTTCCAAATAAATATCTATAACTTTATATATTTACAAAGATTATATTGTTATATAGATACATAGGTTTAAACATTGAACACCACATGTTAAAATAGCAAGTTAGGTTTATACAACATTTTCATAAACCAAAACAGGCACAATGTCCCAATGTTTTGGATAAATACATAGTAGTAAAAACAAACTCAGAGGAGCACATTCTAGATATGTACCTAGTATTAATTTATCCAGTTTTATTGTGGGGTCCATCTCTTCTATCATCATACATACAAAATAGTACAGTTATAATATATTTTTAAAATAGAATCACAAAGAATACTTACTTCTTCACATAGGAACTTGCTTCCCAAACTCTGATGTTGTTGCCAACCTTCTCCTTGGCAACAACAAATATTCCCTTTTCCTTAAATGTAGTGTACAGAGTTAAAATGCTCATCAGGATGAAGTATGAAGAGACACAGATGATAAGAACCAGCCTGAAATGTAAAAAAATCTGAATAATAGTATTAAAATTTGATACAAATTGAATTTGATATATTTTTTTTTTACTGAAAGCTTTTAAATTATTGGTATAATAGAAAAATATAGAGCAAATTAAATTATGCAGGTAGAGTTGCAATTTAAAATTTGATCAGTGAATATTTTAAATTTTAAGTACAAACAAAACTGGTAATCATTCAAAGATTATAATCATTCAACTGTTTCTATGTAATACTTAATACAAATATTATGTTATTCACATTTCCGATAAACCAACTATTAGTAAAGATTTACTAGTTTTGATTAACTGTTTTTTTTTTGTGAGTATTACATGCATTTTATTAAGTATTTATTTTTTATTTCTATAATTCAAGTTACTGTATTGATCTTACCTTGATTGTGGGAAAGGATACAAATAATCCCATAGCAAAGCATACAGCGCTACACCCACAGCCAGTGCACAAAGAAATAGCCTTCCATCAATTAGGGCAAAGCTCTCCTTGCATTTCAGATCTCCAGTTAGAACCTAGAATTCATTTAGGTTACTCATTCAGAATACAGATATAATAAAGCATTATAATCATTTAAATATTCCATAATCTAAGTAACGAAAACAGTAGAATCAAAAAGATAAGCAGTATAGTGAGGGTAGGTAATGGTAAACACTAAACAGGGATCATAGTAAACAAATAACAAAATATTTTTCTCTATAATCAGTCAGCTGAATTTCCATATCTATGTCTGAAAAACCACAGTCGAATCTATAAAATGAAATACTATTTACAGTTGTAAAATAACAGTTATTTAGAGTAGGTATCAAAAGTGCAAGTGGAGTTGTTTTCAATCACCCCTGCACACTTACCCGGATTGACCCTATAACTTTTTCATTACTCACATTATAGTTAATATTATGATGGTAAGTTTTGTTTGATACTGTTAATAAATAAAAGATCATTTTGACCATATTACCTCTCTTATCGCATCATCAATGGCATTCTTTGCTGCTGCTCCATCCCATTTGTTTATTTTTACTGGCTGAAAGACAAGCACAACAATCACCGATACATGCCGATGTATAAATACGAAGTAAAATAAATATAATAGATTTCTACGAATGAATGAAATATACACTAATAGCCTTATAAATGTAATTGCATTTTATGAAATATACTCCAAAATTTAATTCAAGTACAGAAACAGTGACGTGTCCATACTCCATAAAATATAATGCCGTGTTGTACACATACTAAACGGGAGAATTTCAAATAAATATTACCTCTGTAGATTCAACCATTTTTCCTTAGTTTAGAAGAATATTTGTGTGATCTTATAGGTATTTTAACTATTTTAAGCTAATAAAACTACGGTATATTATTTTGAATGTATTTTGAGCCGCTTTCCAGTTTCACGCTTTAATTTGACAAATGACAATTCGCATTTGACGTGGGATTTGAGAATGGAAATATTGATTTTCAGTCCATAGATTATATACATACAAGGGTGCTGGGTTTCAATTGTATCTATAATCTGTGCTAAAATGTCACACCTCTTGTCACACGCTTGCGCGCTGGGAAATGTTGCTATTGTATTTGCATAGTTTCTATCGCAGGCCTTGAGCGCGGCGACCGAATGTAAAAATTCCGTAACAAAATAACCTTACACCCACCACTCTGACCGGCAAAGCGGTGATACTTTTTATGTTATACACATGGTTACGGCGGCATCGCGCGACATCAAAGGCGTTTCCTTACTGTAGGAAATAATATTGTAATACTGTGGTTATATATACCTTGCTATGCCATCACGCCATGCACTTTACCGCGGCAGCCTCCGAGTGCCACATATCTTTTTTGTGTAATTTTAATATTTAATTACAAATGTTAAGATAAATAATAAGTCTAAGAGCATTTTAATTTTGTTTATATACACATAGATCAGTATTAAAATTAAACTAGGAAATTTAGTTTGTAGCAGTCTTGTAGCAGTATAAATACGAATATAAATGTATCGCGTTTGTGTTTATTAAGTGAATAAATATTGAAAATTTCATTAATATTTAATTACAAATGTTAAGATAAATAATAAGTCTAAGAGCATTTTAATTTTGTTTATATACACATAGATCAGTATTAAAATTAAACTAGGAAATTTAGTTTGTAGCAGTCTTGTAGCAGTATAAATACGAATATAAATGTATCGCGTTTGTGTTTAATAAGTGAATAAATATTGAAAATTTCATTAACTAATTAATTTAATTTAACGCAAAAAAATGTTAATCTACATATTATATAGGTAACTAGCAATGCCCTGCGGTTTCACACGCATAGATAGCGATATCGTTACAGTGAAAAGTCTACTATAGGTCGGACTATAGGTTTAATTTTTAATCACATGAAAATCACCTTTACCCCGTCCCGCACTAAGGCCTTTTTTTTTTGTTTTAGTGGGGAAATCTTTCATAGATACCCACGGCCTCCGGGGAGGGGCCGTGGGTTATGTCGGATTCCTACCGACCAAAACCCCACTGTGTTCCGTCAAGACGCATATTGGTAGAATTCCTCCGTGACCCCCGCACTACGGCCTGCTCAAACAGTATACCTACTATTTTCTGTAGATTGACACTTTTAAATTCGTTATATATCTTTTGAATGGAATATCCAATTCTTTTCATTTAAAAAGTATTTTGCTGGTATTGAAACAGTCTATAATAAAACATCATTTAATGGGATAAGGATTAATATATGTGTATGGATAACATGGTTTGATTACTGTCGGCACTTCTATTTACTTTGAAAACGTAAAAAAGTTGTTGTAGTAACATAACTACTGAAGATGGACATATGGTATCGCGGACTTTCTTGTAGATATTGATCCATTCTATAATACCGTAGAACATTTTTTTGTTCTATCTTCAATAGATTCCGCAGCGCACGCGATGACAGAAGTTTTATTGAGGATTTTTTTACACCTTGGGTTACATTATTGCATTTTTGGTAAGGATCTCTAATTTTTTTGAAAATGCAATATAGCCTATGTTGCTCAGTAAAGATGCAGCTTTCTAATGGTGAAAGAATTTTTGAAATCGGTCCAGTAGTTTTTGCGTGAAAACCATACATACATACATACATACTTACATACATACTTACAAACTTTTCCTCTTTATAATATTAGTATAGATATCATATTATATAGGTAATATCACAGCTTATATATTAAAAAGGGTTTTTCAAGGGTTTTTCGGTTTTTCATTTCAATGTGTCAACATGTGAAGTATGTATGAACAAAGTATTTTGGAAAACAAATATTTATTACTTTTTATCAATCAATGAGCTTAATAAATCTATCAAATAAAAATAAATATTTGGAATAACAATAATTTTAGTAATTATTGTAATATAATTTATGTAATTTGTAAAATGTAAATTGTACTTGCTCTGTGGTAAATTGCAACGGGTAACATTAAATGATGGATACTAAAAAAAGTTATGGATTGTAAAAATGAAGTATTTATTAAAATATTATTAAATTTATCACAATTGTGACAGAATTTTATACATTTTACCACGTTTTTAGGTTCCAAATAAGACTAGAATACTTTTGTGGTACATAGAGTTATGGTATGTATTAATGCTTTATTAGCACAATTTTGCCAAGGGACTCGATTGGCGATTTAGACCGGTGGTTACGCTGTAATAGCTGTAACAAGTAAAACATTGGGCGTGTGTTTGAGCATATTATCAAACAAACAAATTACACTATTTTTAAATAGTTTTTTTTTGTTTTGTTAAGATAGCAACAACAAAATGCCATTGTCAAAATCTAAATAAGGAGGTCACTGTTAACGTGATCTGGTGTACATGTTTCTTTCACGCTTTTCATATAATATCTGTTAATTTTATAGGTTGATTGCCAAAAATGGCTAAGAAAAGGAGACCAGCTACAACCGTTGCCTCACGTCGATCTGCCCGACGCGGGAAACAGGCCGCACAGAACACTTTGACCGAAGGCGAATCATCCTCGACGGCTGAAACTGTCTCTACAGCACCAGCAACCGAAGAACCGCCCCCTCCTACGGGTAGTAATACAGATTCTGCAGAATCAGAAATACAAACACAATCCTCCTCAGAAAACACAGCGAAACCATCCACTGAATCAGTACCTACAATAGTTTTACACAAGAAATTTGGCAAATATCGTTGTTTATTTAACAACGATGATACATTTACAAAGAAGTATGACCTAGGTAGTGATAGCGAAACAAACAGCAGCGTTGAAATAAGAGTTGTAGATCCAAGTGTAAGTTCAGAATCTGATTCGAATGCTGCAGTGGATACACAATCTGATACTAATAGTGGTGCATGTCCTAGTCCCTTAAATATTCCAGATAGAGCATTACACAGCTTAAATTCTCGAGATGTCTCACCTCTACCATCTGTTGAGAGTTTGGATATACCATTGCCAATTGAGGAATATCCAGAAAATGATAATAATCCTAAAGATGCAAACCCAAAAGCTGACAACACGGAAAATACCAATGAAAATCTAGATATCCAGGAACAAGAACAAAATGTAACTGAATATATCCAAAATGATCAACCAAGTCTCGAGCAGATGCAATCATTAAATGAACATCTTTATGGAGATGATGAGGAAGTTATTACCATAGTTCAAATTGTGGAAGATGATAACCAAGAGGCATATTACAACATCAATATTGAAAGCCCAAAAGATCAGAGTACTGAAGAGAAAAATGAAAAAGAGGATACCCAATTTCAGAAGGATTTTGAAAATCTCAACCTTGCTCAACCATTATCAGAGCCCTACTCACCAATGGATTGTTCAGATAGTACTGAGAATCAAACTCCACCTTGCAGCACACCTGATTTACAGTTTCCCAAAGAGAATACAGAAGTATTACCAAGACCAGATCCTAGTTTGACGCCAAGTTCAACTATATCTGATGATAGTAATTCATCAAGAGCCACAGATCAAGTTCAGGCCAATTCAAATGATTCTTCAGAGTCATCTCCGTCCGGTGTGCGAAGGTCAAGTAGAATTAAAACAATTAGTACATTAAAACAAAAGACAAAAGGCTATGGTTTAGTGAAAACACCTCTCAAAAAAGCTTTGATCACACAGACCAAGTTGAAACTAGAGGAAATGGGTTCAGAAAGCCAAGACAAGTCATCAGATGTTAATAATCAGACAAATTCTAGTAATCCTTCAACTTTTCCAGTACCATCAGAAATGCCTGTAAAGGTGAAGTCTAGGTGGCGGAGATCGAGCGAATTAGAAATGGGAGCAAATTCCCCTGCAATATCTCCACTAGCCAGCCCAAGCTTACCACGTTTACCCCCTGTAGACGAAAATCAAAAGCCACTCGATGATGAAAAATGTACAGTAACACTTAGTAAAGAGGCATATGATAAAATTATTGAAGAAAGAATGAATCAATATCAGCATTTAGAGGAAAATGAGTATTTGTGTGAGCGAATGATAAGTAGGGATACAAAGAAAATGATTTGTGACTGTTTTATGACCAAAGAGGAGCTCGAGCGTGGTGAACTTGCTTGTGGAGAAGACTGTTTGAATAGACTACTTATGATTGAATGGTATATCCTTTTTATATGAAATATCTAGTTCTAATTATTAATAAAATATTTATTGTCTTATTATTTACTCAATTATTTTGTTTTGCAGTAATTCAAGATGTCCAGTAGGAGATAGATGTACAAATAGAAGGTTCCAAAAGAGACAAAATGGACCACTTAAAGTATTTTATGCAGATAAAAAGGGCTGTGGTGTTGAGGCCAGTGCAGACATTCCATCGTAAGTTCTTGTTAAAATACATTTCAATTAACTAATATAGTTTATGCTTATTAATGCAATTGTCAAACTAACATGTAATAAACGCTACTTATGTTCAATCTTATATTACTCCCATTATGCCCATGCATTTGATAAAATATGGCATTGCGAATGTTTAAACATTCAATTCAAAGTATTTTATAATAATAACATGAGTTATTATTTATTAATTTCTTCATTAACTTCATAGAAAACTTAATAAATATAACCGACTAAGATTTTTTTGCCGAGTCATTTATTTATTTATTTATTTATTTATGATAAGGTACCTTACAGCTAGTGATACAATTTTTGAGATGAATAAATACTAAGCTACGCCAATTAAAAGGTACACCGATAGGTAGTAAAAATAATATACGTATGTGAACAAAGACTAGTATAAGAATTTTACAAATGATAAGAGAAAATATTTTAATTTCATGTCATGTAATATTTCATATACCAAATAATTTGATAATAAGGAACATAAACAGCACACAGCATATTTTTTATAATAAGCTTTATTCCTATGGCAATTAACACATAACTATTTTAGCTTATTTTTAATTATAAAATAAATATCGCATTTTAGTACAGCTATAATTATGTTGCATAGCATCATGTATTAACATTAAATTTGTTATATTCACTTTTAGAGATAGCTTATAATATGTTTTGAAGCAGATTTTTTCTCAATAGTTAATATAGACAAAATCTGTGTTGAAATAATATAAAACACATATACTTTGTCTTTAAAGAAACAGCTTTATTAAATTGAATTATATACCTATTTCTCATTAAATTTTCATTAAATAGGATTATAATTTATAACCTGTTTATAATTATAATTTTTCAATGTTTTTAGGGGTGAATTTCTTATGGAATATGTTGGAGAAGTGCTTGATTATGAGCAGTTCTACAAAAGAGCACAAACTTACTCAGACGAGAACAATCTACACCACTACTTCATGTCGTTGAAAGGAGACACAGTTATCGACGCGACATTAAAAGGCAATATATCGAGATTCATCAACCATTCCTGCGATCCAAATGCTGAAACTCAGAAATGGACGGTTAATGGTGAATTGAGGATAGGTTTCTTCAGTAAAAGAGATATTGCAGTGGGCGAGGAAATTACGTTTGATTATCAGTTTCAGAGATTTGGGTAAGCATTTTTGTATTTGATTGGAAATTATTTTATTCGTTTTTGTTTGTGATATTTACTGTTTAGTGCTCAAAATTACATGTGGAAATAATTACTAAAACAATAATGGATTTTGGTACATTTTTGTTATACACACAATGATATTTTATGTATAGATACGTTATATACTCACAATATATCCAAAAAAAATGCTTCATATGCAGCGTCAGGCACACACAAATACAATTTTCATTTTACTTAATTTATTACATTGACAGACTGTATAAGAGAGATGGCTCTAATAAAATGATATAAACAAAAAAGACAAAGATAGTTTGTCACTTCCGCGCAGGTGTAAGCAAAAGTCATAAGAATTCGCCAATTAAATATAAATAAACAAATAGTTGCCATGGTAATTGGCATAGACTAACGACACAGAAGGTTCAATGTTATAGAATATAGATGTTAGGTTTCCTGCACAAGTAAATAAATGTGACAATTTCATTTACTATTTTATGATTATTATGATGTCGTATTACAATGAAAAAAAAATTTTTTTTTGGAGATATAACTGTATTAAGTATTTATTACTAGCTGTGGTGTTCGTTTTCGGTCATCATCATTTCACCCGATAAACACCCACTGCTGAGCATACTGCATAATCCTCCTTATAGAACTCCATAAGGACCGATCTTACGCTATTCGTTTCAAGGCAGTTCCCGAAACCCGTACAAGGTCATCACTCCAACTTGTAGGATAATTATAATAATAGTGGTGCCTAGATGAAAAAAAAGGATGAAATAAAAGAAAGGATGAAGTATAAGCCTTTTTTATCTAAAACACAAATAAAATTTATGTTCAATAGCTATTTACAGAAAAGCAAATAGCATTTTTCGTCAGTAGCGATAATCTTTTCTTTAATGTTTACGTATATTCAACATCATTTTATTTTTATTTATCATTTTATTATTGCAAACAAACATTTTTGGCATCACGATTTCATTGTATATAATAAATAGCTATATTTGTTAATTATATGCACTGGATGTAAACTGTGGATTTAAATATAAAAATAATCAAGTATTTACCCAAATCGAAATTAATAAAATAACCGTTCTATTTTCAATAATCGTATCTACATGATAATCTTTGAACACAGTGTACGCTAGCTTTGTCACACTAGTGATTGAAGCAATGTTTTATCCCTTTCATTATTTCAATACACGTATCAAGCAAGTGTCATTCATAAAGAATTGTAAATTGTTATTTTTACTCTTAAACTGTAATAATTTAATATATTTTGCTGTGATATGATATTCCTTTATCTTTTTTTATTTTTTTGCACGAATACGTGCACTTTCTGAACACACAGGAAGGCATTTTCGACAACTTTAATGTACCTATCGGCATATACGCTCACTGGGACCGTTGACAATCTGACTGATTGCATTGGTCCCAAATAGGACCAATTCACGGAATCAGTTTTGGTGCGTTGATGACGTATCTACCTCTTGTTTCTATATATAATATCATTGTATACACAGATTTTGATATTTTTTTATAATGTTCATGTTAAAAAAAAGTTGATCTATAGGTGAAATGTTCATCTTTACATGTAAAGTTATTGAATTAAAAATTAATTCGGAGACATATAAAAGTATGTATCACCATTTAAAAAAAATATGTTTTTCTGTACTCATGGGAACAGCCAGTATTAAAATGCAGTTTAAAACTAATTGATTTACCACTAAATCGTTTTAATTGAATACACGGTACACGGCGTAATTTACAGCATATAACGTAAAATTGTTTACATGCAGCAAGGTGGCGCAGCGTTGCTACTGCGGCGCGGATAACTGTCGCGGCTGGATCGGGGCGGAGCCCGACTCGGAGGACGAGGATTATGAGGAGGTTCGTTTATTTTTCTCATTAATGTAGTACTGCTTTCAATTGTGTTTTCAATGTGGGTAGGGTGATTATGCAGTATTTGATGAACAAAAATATTTGAAAAAAGACAATATTTTAAATCGCTTAGTAATAAGTTAACATTAATATATTACTTTTTAAACAATGAACATATCTTTTATGTGGTTTAGTTTTTATATTTACTTTAGAAAGGAGTTAGATTGCCTTTAGAAAATACTGTTATGTAAATTATTTATTGCTATTTAATTAATGATAAACTGATAATGATGCAAAAAATATTCTTAAAAAAAATCAGAAAACTTATTTGACATTATAGTAAACAATAATTATAAATTTAACATTCACAGGAGGAAGATGTATCGACTTCCAAATCAGGCACGGCCGAATCTGAAGAGTCCCAAGCGACGGAATCTAACGCGGAGACACCGCGGGCGCGTGTGCGGAGACCCCGAAGAGAGAGGAAATACAAGCCCAAAGCTCCCGACTTGGTGCAAGATGCTGATGTGAGTTTTGAAATTTAAAGCAATTGTTATTTGCTTGATACATTGAAGAACAATTTATCGTTTTATTATTTGAAGATAGTATCAATATGCCTGTTTAAATATTTATAATAAAAATATTTGCAGCATATTTAAATTAGAAAATACATAATTTATTATATTTACAATCTTTAAAATTCTCACATTATGTTTATTCATTTGGTTAGTTATAGCTGCATGCTGCATATTATAGCTGCATGCAGCATGCTGTTTTTTAAAATGTTGATTTAGCATATCTAACCAATTCTCAAATTGATATCAATAAAAACAGATCGAATGAATGAATGAACGAATGAAAATTTTAATTATCATAACAATCTACAGATCGAAGAGGACCTCGAGGCGCTCAGCCGCACGGGCGTCAAGAACCAGTGTCACACGCTCCGCCTGTCCCGTACTGTAGTGCGCGCGAAGACGCGGCGCGCGCAGGCGGCGCTGCTGCGGCTGCTGCGCGACGCGGACCTGCCGTGCCGCCGGCTGTTCCTCGACTACCGCGGGCTGCGGCTGCTGGCGCCCTGGTGCGCGGACGCGCCGCTCGACTTCAAGTGAGTGACGAGCTGTCGAGTGATGATCTGTTTAAAAACCCATGGAGGGTTGTCGCGTAAAAACCACAGGACAGTTCTTTGGCATATCACTATAAATTATGATGTTACATATGTAATTTGTAAAATTAAATTGTAAAACTGACATGATTAAAAAGAGCAACTATGGAGTTTCTTGCCGATTCTTCTCCGTAAATACTGCTTTCCGAATCGGTGGTAAATTTTAAAAATATGTACCTATGACGTTTCAAAAGTGCTTCTAGAAGAAGTCTAATTGAATAAATAAATGTTTGAGTTTGAGTTTGAATGATTTGTTGTTGGTCTATGAATGGGCTCTGGTGCGCAGTAGCGCCGCTCGATGTCAAGTGAGATATGAGCTTTTTGAGCCAATGAGTGAATGATTTGTTGGTCTATCGATGGGCTCTTGTGCGCGGACGCGCCGCTCGATGTCAAGTGAGATATGAGCTATTTGAGGGAATGAGTGAATGATTTGTTGTTGGTCTGTGGATAGGCCATACTCAAGAAGCGGAGTATCTAATACACTGGAGATTGCACTATGACCATTAACTTGTAATAAGAAAATATGACGTTGAATGACGTCTGTATGTTTTTTTATCCCTTTCACACCAACTTGCCAAGTTAGGTGTGAAAGAGATAAAAAACATACAGTATCACCGTGTGACACTGGTTCTTGACGCCCGTGCGGCTGAGCGCCTCGAGGTCCTCCAGTGTATTAGATATATTAAGCTTCTTGGCCATACTGTGCTCTTGTGTATAGTGGTCCGCGGGATACCGTGCCGTGCGCAGTCCTGCAGCGTTACTTGTAGAACTGAATGGATGATGTTCTAAAGTGGATTTCGTTCGTTTTCATATGTAGTTCATATTGGACAATGCTACATCAGCGGGCGGCAAAGTGAAGGATAATGATGAAAGTGACATCAGACATTAAAAAAATAATTAAAAGCTTATCATTACAACAAAAAATCTAAGAAATATTATTTCTGAGCACAGAGTAATTTCGTTAGCGCACAAAAATTGAATATTTTTTTATCAAGCATTTTTTTTTTTTAATTTGAACCACTGCACAGGTGTCACTTGAAATCTTAAAATTAGTATACAATCAATAACACAAAATTCTCTTACAGGCTAGAAATGCTGCAAACAGTAGACAGACTGCCGATACCGAACAAGACGATGGTGCAAGAGACGCGCTTCTTCACCATCATAGAAAGGTGGCTCAGCTCCTCGGAGGTGCCGCCGGAACCGCCGGAACCGCCTGTGTTCATTGATGAGGCTACAGGTATGTATTATTATTATTATTAGCCTTTGTTCAGACTTTACACATGTATGTAATTATATATGCTCGGTTTGATCAATTTTTGCGTGTCCGTTTGCCAGTTGGCAAAGGCCTCCTCCTATCTCTTCCATTCGGGTCTTTCTATGGCCACTCTACCCCAAGTTGTACCCGCTACCTGTCTGATGTCGACATCCCATCTTTTTTGGGGTCTCCCTCTCTTTCTCTTTCCTTCTCTTGGGTATGTATAGTAAATGATTTATTTAAATATACATCTTATTGCCGTGTTTTTAAAGTGGAATTTTGATACTAATCATTAATCATTGATTTTGTTAGTAGGTCTACATATTATACTTGATTTTGTTCCATAAAATAGCATTGTATTTTCGTGTACAAGTTGTTACTTGAATGTAGTGATTGTCACTTGGTCTTTGTTATGATCATTTTAAATCTGTATATTATGAAACTTCTATATTATACGTTTTATTTTTTACAGGGTTACCAGTAGAATTAGCGAATAGACCTGCCTCGGATCCTGATAAAAGTAAGGAAAATGCAGCAATACTTGAGAAAGTCAAGGACCTTTCAACACAGCTGCTTGAACGATGGTCCAGTTTAAAAGTGAGTTATTTGTATCTAATAATTAATTATTATTCATATGATTACAGTTTTTTTATTACTTATATTTCTATAACTTATCATGTACATTTCATAAACACGGGATTGAATGATTCTTATAATTATTAAAGTATAATTTTTTTACGGTTCTAAACTGAATTTGTCTGTAATAAACTTTTTAATTTTTATTTTTTTATTTATAGGAAGTGTTCAAAATTCCCAAAAAAGAGCGAATACAACAAATGAAAGAGCACGAGCGTCAAGCGAATGTTGAAAGACGCGCTGCTGACTCCAGCGGGTCTCGTGACCGTGACCGTGACCGTGAACGGGATCGTGACCGTGACCGCGACCGTGATAGAGATCGTGACCGTGAACGTGAAAGAGAAAGGGATAGAGAGCGGGAACGTGAGCGCGATAAGGAGCGGGAAAGAGATAGATATAGAGAGCGGGATCGTGACCGTGACAGGGATAGAGATAGAGATGACAGGGATAGGAGGAAAAGAAGGAGCAGTCCGGAGGGCAGGCGGAGTATAAGGCATGTATTATGCAGTTTTAGTGTGCTCAAACAATTTTCAAAAAAGTTGTTATAATATAATTGTGACTAGCAAATAACCAATAAGTAAGATAGTGCCATTTTTTAGCTGTAAATATTATTACGATAAAGTGATTTTATATTGGTTGTAATTCTATCCTCTAATTATTTTTAAGAAATTTTGCTATTGCCATAACAACTGATGCATCACAATCTCAACTTGTTAACTAAATTATCCTATAGCTATGATAATACCAAAATATTAAATGGTTTTTCATACAAATCGCACAGGCTATCAGACCGCGTACTGGCCGCAGTTCCGCCAATGAGCAAAGAAGAAAGGCGTCGTGCGTTCGCCGAAGCAGCGGCCGCTGCTGATGAAAGTCGAAGGCAAAGAGAGACGCAGCAGTTTGTGCCTTTCTGGCCGCAGGACTCTTTTGCACAGGTATGTTTCACTTTTGCAGTGAAACTTCTTTAGAGTAAAATTTCAAGGTCACGTCATGGCAGTACCGTCACGTCATGGAGTAAAGCGACGATTTTGGTATCTTTGCCTCTTACCAGAGAAGTTTCACTACTGACACGTGTTCTCGGCACTAACGCTCTTTTTTAGTTTGAGCAGGCAGCAGGTTGTAGCAGGTTTTGAGTTTATCCTTTACAATGTTTTGTAATAATTGCAAACATATCAAATCATTTCTCTTTATAATATTTGTTTAAAACAATTCATTCTGACAGATGTTCCCGCAAGGAATTTTACCTGGCCAGCGGAATATGATGCCAAATGGTCCTAATATGATGCCCAACGGACCTAACATGCTACCAAACGGACCGAATATGTTACCAAACGGACCGAATATGATGCCAAACGGTCCAAACATGATGCCAAACGGTCCAAACATGATGCCAAACGGTCCAAACATGTTGCCAAACGCGCCAAACATGCCAAACATGATGGGTGGTCCGCCGAATATGTTACCACGACCACAGAACATGATGGGTGGACCACAAAACATGATGGGAGGTCCAAATTTAATGATGCCAGCTATGATGCCTGGCATGATGCCAGCGGATGTGCCGCCAGAGTGGATTGGACCGAATGGCGAGTTTCAGGGACCTCCTGGATTCTGCCCTACGTTCCCTGGACAGCCTTTTTGTATGCCGCAGCCTAAGTAAGTGTTTTTTTTATTGTATTTTTCGTTTACTACATTTTATTTGAAAGAAGAAAGAAAGAAAAAATACATTTATTTCAAAAACTAAGTAAGTAGTTTATTGTGAAAGCAAAGTAGTATTGTAAATATTCAACTAAATTCAACATTCTAATGTTCTCTTTTCGCTCATCACATCCACTCTTAAGAATTAGTTTAAGGTTACAAAATAGTGTTGATTTCTATCGGCTGTCCACATCATTGCTTTTTTTGTCTCCTATAACACAGGTCATTTCCTAGCATAGGAGACATTGTTCAAAATATCGCAATTAATTGTGCCTACGATTTTTTTGAGTTGTATGTAATCACGTGTGTTTTTTTGTTGTCAAATAAAATTTAGTGTTTATTATTTTATGTATTTAAAGCAATTTCTTTGTTCCTTTTCGTCTTTCTAACCGTATTTCTTGTCTCCAGTATGATGGGTATGACGGGTTTCGGTGTACCCGGCTTCGTGTTCGGTCAGGGCGCGTTCCCGCCGCCCACTGCACATACACGACCACCACCCCCTAGACTGCCCACCGCTAGTGAAGTAAGTTTGTCTAAAACTTAACTAATCATATACTTACTTACTTACTTACTATCTGGCGCAGTGATCCCAAAGTGGGTCTTGGCCTCCGACAACAAAATATTCTTATAAATAAAAAATATAAAGGCAAATTCATGAACCTGTCTAGTACATCAATCTTCATCTTCACAACCAATCCGCATTAACGACGCGGTTGGCGCAGTGGTAAGTATTTGCCTACTGAGCCGACGGTCCCGGGTTCGATCCCCGGTCAGGGTAAATATTTGTGTGATGAACCCAATTATTTGTTCTTGGGTCTGGGTGTTTATCTATATATGTATTTATTAAATATTATATTTATCGTCGCCTAGTACCCACAACACAAGCCTTAATTGAGCTTACTGTGGGACTAGGTCGATTTGTGTAATAATGTCCTATAATATTTATTTATTAATATATTCAAACACTCCCACAGCCAACCCGAACGGACCCAGACGCGGAAGTAATACTACCATCAATGTGGCGAAGTGCGCTAGATAATCGTGGACGAAGATACTACTACCATGTGAAATTACGTCAACCGCAGTGGTTACCACCGACCCCACCACCACCCACGCCTGGTGAGATTAAACCAACCAAGTACAACTTATTTATATTGCACGTCAGAAGATTTGGTGGTAGTTGAAAAAAATATATTCTACTTACGTATTTATAAACATATTAACATCAGTCAGAATCGACCATACAGCAAAAAATAATTTAATTGCAATTTTAACAATGTTCCGGACTGCGGATAAGGTTGCAAAATGAGATTTATTGTCGTCCCAATGTACCATTCACTTGACCGAAGTTGGAAAACTTTTGGAATTATTGTGAATTGATTGTCTTGACTGACTGGAGTATATACTGTAAGTTTATGATTGCATCATAATGTAAATTTAACAAGTTTTTAAAAATTTGGTCATTCCGGTCAATCGATTATTCAAATACGACATTGTAAAGGTGGCCCTTCACTTTAGTCTTGTTCTTAAGTTTAAGTAAGTAGCTTCAAACCAGAATATTATTTTACAAAAAGTTAGCTATCTGCCCGCAGCTTCGCCCTGGTTTTAAGTTTTTAAAACAACAAATTATACACCTACGTCCAAGACGTAGGTGTATAATTTGTTGTTTTCCACTCCACCACTCTATCTATATAAATGACCTTGTTTAAAACTATGTTGGTATAGCGTATGTGTATAGTGATAAAATAAAAAAAATCTTAATACATATAAATCTCGTGTCACAATGTTTGTCCTCAATGGACTCCTAAACCACTTAACCGATTATAATAAAATTCGCACACCATGTGCAGTTCGATCCAACTTGAGAGATAGGATAGTTTAAACATGTAGGTACAACGGGCGAAGCCGGGGCGGACCGCTAGTTATATATAATATCTGAAGCCGCTGTCTAATAAATAAGTGTAAAACGGAGTGTATATTGTTAATTTTAAATCAATTACAATAATTTCACAGACGAGAGTTCATCAGAGGACGAAGTAGAGCCAATGAGCGCGATAGAAACGGCCGTGGTGAGACGAGGGGCTGTCAAGGGCAAGCTGGTGGAAGGTGTTAATGGAATATATGAAGGTATGTACAATGTACATACAATATGTATGTAGAATAACCATAATAAATTGAAAAGTATGAATAAATCTGTTTACCTTTAGGCGACTGGCGCGATTCTTTCACGAATTGACTGATTTATATCAGTCGCCATTCATTTATTTTATACTAGCTGCGCTCCGCGGTTTTACCCGCGTGGCTCCCCTCCTGTTGGTCTTAGCGTGATGATATATTATAGCCTATAGCCTTCCTCGATGAATGGGCTATCTAACACCGAAAGAATTTTTCAAATCGGACCAGTAGTTCCTGAGATTAGTGCGTTCAAACAAACAAACAAGCTCTTCAGCTTTATAATATGAGTATAGATTACATTAGTATCTTTATAAGCTAGCTATCAATCAAAGACAGGATCCGATCATATAAAGGCTTACGCTATTATAATAGTCTTCAGATTGCAGTGATTAATTAATTTTGTCAAAAGCTCTAAAGTAACCGTCATGAGAAGCTATAAATTTTGTAAACAAGTGTTCAGGAGTTCACAACATTTGGACCAACAAAAAAAATGAATTTGTTTAAGATTTAATAAATTATTAAGTAACAAATATTACAATTAACAAATATACCAATACACATATATATACAAATATAACAAATATACCAATTAACCTAACCAATTACTTCACAATTTAAAACCTACTTCTAATATTAACCTTAAGTTTCCAAAGATTAGCGCGTTTGAACAAACAACTCTTTCTTTTTACTTATTATATATTTTAGATAAATTGTATTACGCACCTTTTGACGTTTTTTTCGTGGCGAATTTATTTCCTTAGATGTACTGGCTACTGGCTCCATTATACGTAATAACAAATAAAATTAACGCAACAATTAAAGTAACAACAATAAAAAAGTGATAACGAAACAATAACAAAATTAACAATAACAACCAGATCCGCGATATATGCAAAGCAATGAAACAAACTCGTACGCATTCGAAACTCGAATGATGCGTTTATTTCAAAATGGCGTCCCGATAGTTCACAATCCCTGCGACGGACGCGTTCCGGTACCAAGAAACACAAACGATAGCGCTTTGCGTCGTTAAAATATGATCCGACTAAATTAAATAGGTTGTTACTTTCATATAACCCGTCTATATTTCATGTCGATTGAATATGGTCAATTTATTATTATCTCGCAGTATAAAATGTTTACTTAGTAAAAGATGTTTGTTTACATAATTTATAGCTTCTCGTGACGGGTACTTTATATTAACATTCTGAAGTCGACTAACCTTTTTGTTGCAGTTATAAAAGCGGATACACAAAACGGTTTGATACCTGACCACGCGTTATTGACGGTGAAACCGAGAAAGCGGCGGCCGGGACTCGTTACTGAAAGGCCAATTAGTGTAAGTTTTCCTAAATTTATTAATCAAATCTTCTGTTTAATGGTAATAGTAACATAGACTAGATGGGTACATGGTACTGATATTTAAATCTTAAACATGGCTAAGAAATCAAATTTGTTAATATTATATTAAAAAAATAACTTTTAATTGTACAATCAAAAATTATATGTAATCAAAATTTCAAACGCATTCATGCAATGCGATGCTCAGCAGTTTATTCATTGATTTTATCCGAAATACGAATACGAAATAATTCAAATATACAAATAAAATATTTGGAAACAATTGCTTATCAGCCCCGCACAGAAGAAGACAAGCTAGCCGGTCGTATGGAGGTGAAGAGGTACAAACAGACGAAGGAAAAGCTACGGCGCCGACGAGAGAAACTATTACAGAAGGTGCGACTACTAGCTGCCGCTAAGCAGAGGAAAGGCAAGGAGCTCACGCATAAGGATCTGAAGGAGTTGAAGGTTGGTGGAAATATAATTGTTTGTTTGTTAAGGCCGTGTACGCGGTCTGTGCGCTGTTTGGCTCAAATATGTGATTTTTCAAACCAGATTGTCCATCAACCACTTATCTTACAAAAATATTAATTACTAATAATTTTAGGAAATTTTATTGTCTATGTAGTTCTTAGATCATTAAGTAATGGATAACACACGCAGGCGTTTCCCCTTTTGCCGAGGTATAAGATTATTCGAATCGAAAAATCTTATGCTTTCATAAAAACTACTTGCGTAATCGATTACGAACACTCTGCGTATTCGTAAAACATCGAAAGGACGTCTGCGAGTGCTCCGCTAAAAATGCCGTTTTGCACTGTCAAGTCTTGCAGAAGCAATTCAAACATGTCGAATATTAAAAAAGATGGAATAACCTTTCATTTGTGTATATTTTTTTATTTTTTTAACGTACATTTCTAATTAAATGCAATTTCTAATAATCGTCGATGTATCGTTTAGCGATATGATCAAGACAAATAATCGAGTCATGTGTGTACTCGATCATTGATGCGGCCTCACGAGACTATCATGGAAAGAAAATATACAAATTTAATCTTTATGAACTAAGCGATAAAGTTGAATTTAGAACGCGATATTGAACCGCACTCCCCACGAGACTATAAAGTGATGTAGCGAGACTATCTTGAAGAGAAAATATACAAATTTAATCTTTATGAACTAAGCGATAAAGTTGAATTTAGAACGCGATATTGAACCGCACTCCCCACGAGACTATAAAGTGATGTAGCGAGACTATCTTGAAGAGAAATTTAAATTTAATCTTTATGAACTTAGTGATAGAGTTGAATTTAAAAACTCGTCGCTTAAAAGGTCGTTAATTTTTACGACTTTCTTAGTGACGGACTGCTTTTAACTTGAACGTCGATAAAAAAATATTTTTCTAAGTATAATTTGAAATGAGATGAGAATTAATCTTTATTATATTAAAATTTTACACAACTTGTTTATTTTGTCAGTCTTGTATATATTTATTAAAATTTACGCTCGGTTACTTTTAACTGGCAGAACATTTTAATGGTACGGAACCCTTCGTGCGCGAGTCCGACTCGCATTTAGCCGTTTTTTTTGTAATGTTAATCTTGTAATTATTCTATTATGTAATCTATATTAATATTATAAAGCTGAAGAGTTTGTTTGTTTGTTTGTTTGTTTGAACGCGCTATTCTCGGGAACTACTGGTCCGATTTGAAAAATTCTTTCGGTGTTAGATAGCCCATTTATCGAGGAAGGTATATATCATCACGCTACGACCAACAGGAGTGGAGCCACGGGGGTGAAACCGCGCGGAGCAGCTACTTTATTTATATGTATGTACGAATATTGCGTATATTTCAGATTTACAAAAAATCCTGCTTTAAGGCTAAGGTGGATTGAATGCTGTGGGAGAAAATCAGAATGGACACCTCGGTACAGAAATAATAAAAATTTCTGGACCGATATTTATTTTATTGAATATAATATGTGATGTGTTGAATAAATACATATTCAAATACAAATAAAATGGCGTTTTATTGTTTTTTCGTATGCATATAATAATGATGAAAACGTTACATTTTTATGTATCAACGTTACCTGTGTAGTATTTTTTATGAATATAATATTAATGTTATTTCTAATTTCAACAAAATTATTATTTTTGTAATATCGATATGGTTACATCCCTTTAGAGCGATTGTATTATTACGTATATGTATAGAGATTTTTCTGTGTAATCGATGTATGTGTGCAAAAACATGCTAGTCTGTCCATTTTGTAATAGTTTGAGTTTGTAAAGACACAAATTATTTTTGTGAATGTGTGATAGTGTTTCAAAGTGTGAGTTACCCTCCCCGCACCAAAACCGGCAGAAAGTTTAGTTAGAACATTTGCCAGCGTGCTCCATCCATTACTTAATGATCTAAGATGTATTAGTTAGTTAAGAGTTTTTTTCAATTAATACAGTATTTGTGAATACCATCAAGATAACTGAGCCGATGATTACTTGATTTCACTTTTAGTGTCAATTTCGAAGCTAAAAATATCTGAAATTTCTGAAAGATCTAACACACAATTATTTTTAACTAACTGCAAACATCCTTATTAAAATAGTTAGTTAAAAGTTTTTTTTATTTTGGACTCCTAACTTACGAAATTAAAATCCGAACAATGTGAATTTTTTTAGAAATTATAGTCGACAAAATTATTATTTTCACCAAGATATTTGACTTTATTGAATATAATTTATACATATTGCAATAAAAGAATGTCTTACTTATAAGATAAAATTTAAAAAATCAACTAAGGTACCTCTATTATTTTTCAAAGTACTAAAAAACACTGCGCGCGACCCGATTAAAATCAGTCGGCAGCGAGCCTTTCCAGAGAGAGGACATGTTGCTCGGCGGTCCTGTGGACCTATGCTGTTCATAGTAAAAGGATAGCGCAAGCCGCGATCTATCGTAATAGATCGCGGAGATTTTGACTTGCGTTAAATTGAATAAGCGCTCTTAACATGCAATCGCCTATTAAAAAGTCGTCAAAAAATTCGAGTGGTTTTGTTTAAAATATTAATTGAAATGAACACTTTATTACGTCGAGTAGAAAACTCTGCCTGATTCACGCGTAGGCAGAGTTTAGTTTCGGATAATTTTTAAGCGCTATTGCGAGTTAAGTTGTTCGTTTGTGTATTTCAAATGTTCTCATATGTCTTTTAGTTGAATCTATAAAACCGTAAAACTCGTACAAAATCTAATAACAATGTATTGTGCTCGCAGTTCGTGGAGCTAGAAGACACGGACACGGACACGGAGGACTCGGACGCGGAGGACAAGCGGCTATCCCCGCCGGCCGCCGCGGACCCGGAGGAGAGCGCGCGCCGCATCAAGGAGCAGTTCCGCAGCAGCATGGCGCGCGTCATGGTGCAGCACCTCAACCCGTACCGGCACTCGGCCGCGCCCGCCGGCCGCATCACCTGCACCGCGGACTTCAAGCACCTCGCGCGCAAGGTATAAGAATAACAATAAAATAAATTTATAAGGCACACCAAATTACCACCACCACAAAAAAAAAAGCAATATCAAAATGCACTCTTAAACGCTATATAAATAACAAGGATAATAATAAGGCCATTCTCCCATTGCGGTACGCACAGGCGATTCAAGTATCCTGCAAGTCTCGGAGACTAGTCGCCGCAGAGTATCTCACATACATTGTACCGGTTTCGTAGTGTGCGATCCTACATACAAATGTATGTGAGATACTCCGCGGCGACTGGTCTCCGAGACTTGCAGGATACTTGAATCGCCTGTGCGTATCGTAATGGGAGAATGGCCTAAGAGTAAAACGCAGTACACGCAGCAATCGGCATGTCGAAAATTATAGTGAACGCATAGTTCTATAATATTATGTTCGTCAAGATTAACGCAGTATACTCAACCGAAATTTTAACGCAGAGTGAACGCAAGATACCACAAAACTAAGTTAGTGAGTTACAGACTCTCGTTGTGAGCATAGTTGCGCCGAGAGATAGTTTTGTGAACTGAAATGAAACTTGATTTTTTCATATTTTAACATTTTTTTTTATATTTTTGTCAACGAATTACATGACATAGAAATGAATCAAAAATTATTTTCATTAAAAATAATTTATTTCCTTACAGCTTACACACTTCGTGATGTTAAAAGAGTTGAAGCACTGCCGCACTGTCGAAGAACTTGTAGTAACGGACTCTGTACGTTCCAAGGCGAAAATGTTCGTCAAGAAGTACATGGCCAAGTTCGGGCCGGTTTACAAGAGGCCGCCCGAAGAGGCCGACTAGCACAGGCTTAACATTCTGAAGTGACAGTGCGGGGGCGAACTGAGGAAGTTGGCGCTAGGTGGCGCTGCTAAGAATGTTTAAATCATTCGAAATTCGAATTTCGATTTTCGAACGTGATTCCCATTCTGCGCTGAGCTGTGGTACAGGACGGACGTGGCTTTAAGCTTGTTAGCAATGTGTAAATATACGAGTCTAAAATAACGCGAAATTTTTGTTTTTTTTTTCCGCTACTTAAAATAATAATATCGAGCTTATAACGTTCATTTCTGATACATCAAAGTGATAGCAGTTTTTCGTAAGGAAATTATAATTTGGTTGCTGCTTTTTTATGTTTCTGTCCTCTCGTACGTTTAGCTCTGGTGCCAAAAAACTTCCTCATAGAGAGCCCCCGGATTGAAGACTTTTAAAGTGACGATAATTAGTGTAGTGATAATGACTTTTAAAACTATGACGGTAAAATAAGATGTTATTCGGTGTTTAAGAAATTGTAAAAAATAATTACATACGAAATAGACTAAAAAACTGTTTTAGAATATATTTTGAAGTGGTAGCATAGAAATGTGTTCCTTTTTCGATTAAGCATCGGTATAAGTTATTTTAAGTTAAAATTATGAATTGTGAAGGTAAGTGAAAAAGCATGATGTATATGAGATTATGGTTCAGCGTATTTTGGGGATGAAATCTTGTTTATCTTTAAGTATAGATACTAGATATGTTTTAAAATATTTTATACCAGATATTAGAATAAATAATTGAGAATTGTAAATGGTAGAATTCAGCATTCCTCATTTCAATAGTGGTGTTTATGTACAGAACTAATGCGACAAATGCTTTTTTTGGAAATCAATTGGTCTATTTGACTACTAAACTATGAGCTTAATTATTTCAAAATTTTATGTAACTTGGACACTGTTTGGTTTCAATAATATTGGCAAGATAAGATTGACCAACATTTGAAATTGTAATCTTATTAAAATATTTTATGAATCGATATATTTATTCAAATATTATGTATCGATTTTGACAATCGATTAAGTATAAGTAGATTTTAGTTTCAGCTAAGACAATGGTTTTGTAAATATATGAATTAAGTTATTAAAACAAGCCTCATTTTTTATAATTTTTTTGGAAGCTGTGAGAGAATCGAGCAATATTCTAGATTGCGATATAAAAATAAACTATTTATTTTATGTTGATCTCCGCAACTGGGATTTTGAAATATTTTAACTCGAATATGAGATGAATATAAGTTTTAAGTACAGTATTATGTAGGAAAACGATTGTCCAAAGATTTCTCTATGGATTCTATAGTGCATTGTGTGTCTTAGATAAATCTAATGCTCGTTCATTCAACAAACATATTCATACCTACGTAAATATTTTATATATTATATTATTATGTCTAGCTTATAATATTATGTATACCTCCATAGACTCCCCCATGACCAATCGACGATCTTTAATAATTTCGACATCGCTGATTGGTCAAAAACTTTTGCTCTTATTTAAAAACATGAAAACATTGATTGCAGTTTTTTTTTATTTAATAACTCAGGCCCCGGAATCACAGTCACAATAGAAATTCTATGGTGTCGTGGACCGATCGGGCCGTCCGGGGCTCAATGGGTTAAATTGAAGAAAAACTAATGTAATTATACTATGCATTAAAACAAAACTATCGCATATATTAAAGAGAAATTATGAAATGTGTCTGTGCCTGGCATGAGTTCGAAAGCACTGAAAAAGTTTTTACACATTAATTGGGTTTTAGTAAAAAAATCAAGAGTCAATTGTATATATTGTATTGACGTACACATTCGCTAGATTTCGAATTTTTAAAAGCACGTCGACTTTATGTGTATTTTTTAATTCGTTTTTAGGTATATATTGCAATCATTATGTCGATATCCTGGGTTACCAAGATATCTTAAAGCAGGATTATTTCAGTGTGGAAAAATGGCAGAGCTGTATAGATCGGAATTATTATTACTTAAGTACATCATGGTACAGTACGATTCAAACTTAATGGCGGCTCAGAACATCTTACGATCGGATTCGCAGAAAACAATTTTAGATATTATCGGGACCTTAAGGTTCCTGTGAGCACGTGCACTCGCACCTGCACCTAACTTCCGAACCGCCATTAAGTTTAAATCGAACTATACCCTTTACTTTTTAAGTCATCAAGGAATGTATGTATTGTGTCGCTCTGATGTGAATTCTGATCGCTTATTCAAGAGCAGTTTTGTATAAAATAGTACTATTTAAGTGAGCCATGTAAATACTGTATATAAGGATGTGATTGTCGGTTTGTTTATAAAGTGACTATTTTTCTTGTAAGTTTAGGCGATGCTCGGCGTAATGTGGAACTGAAAAGCCGTATGAACAATAAAAAGTTATTTCTTTTAATAAATCTTTGTTTTATTTTACCCAAGTGCAGTATTAGACTAGAGTAGATAATTTTTGAAACAAAAAAAAAACGCAGTCGGATGAAACCCATTAGAAAAGGAGGGGAATATGATAGAAATGTAAGGAAAAATAAATTACGGTCAATCCGAGTTCGGGAAGTGGGAGGGGGGAGCTTTTAAGAGAAAAAAATGGTCTCTCTCGATTTCCGACAAAACTACAAGTCCTACGGAAAAAAGTTAAATGGCAAAGTTATAGGTAATAAAAGGATCTACAACTTTTGTATTAACAATTTTTTCACATAACCTCAAAATTTAGGTGAAAAATTAAAAAAACCAAGTTTTTGGTTTTTTATTTTTATCTACTTCAAAATTTATTGTTTTTCTACGAAATATGGTGAAAATTTACTTTATTATGTCCCAAATACACTGTAATTTATTTGATTGAAAATAGTTATTTTTTCGCCTTATTTTGAATTAATACCAAAAAAACAACCTAATTTTCAATCGAAAAGTCACCCGTCCAAATATCAGCTTTTTTCAAAAACTTGGAGTGCCTTTTATTCATTGAAATCTCTACTTTCATATGGTGTAAAAAAAATAAACACCACCATAGTAAATGTTCTCAGGAAATGCATACAAACAGTGTGAAAATTAGCTTTTACTAAATCAGGCACACTTCTCGAACTACCTGAAATGTTTTTATCGACATCATTTTGCTTTTGAATATGCTGTAAAATATTAAACTTAGAACAGATAATTATTTTTCTTTTGAAATATTACCGAAAAGCCGATACAAGAGAAGATATAGAGTTCGAGAAGTGTGCCTGATTTAGTAAAAGCTCATTATCACACTGTTTGTATGCATTTCCTGAGAACATTTACTATAGTGGTGTTTATTTTTTTTACACCATATGAAAGTAGAGATTTCAATGAATAAAACGCACCCCCAGTTTTTGAAAAAAGCTGATATTTTGACGGGTGACTTTTCGATTGAAATTTAGGTTGTTTTTTTGGTATTAATTCAAAATAAGGCGAAAAAATAAATATTTTCAATCAAATAAATTACAGTGTATTTGGGTCATAATAAAGTAAGTTTCCACCAAATTTCGTAGAAAAACAATAAATTTTGAAGTAGATAAAAATAAAAGACCAAAAACTTGGTTTTTTGAATTTTTCACCTAAATTTTGAGGTTATGTGAAAAAATTGTGAATACAAGAGTTGTAGAACTTTTAATTACCTACAACTTTGCCATTGAACTTTTTTCTGTAGGACTTGTAGTTTTGTCGGAAATCGAGAGAAACCAATTTTTTCTCTTAAAAGCTCCCCCCTCCCACTTCCCGAACTCGGATTGACCGTAATTTATTTTTCCTTTTATTTTCATCATGTTCCCCTCCTTTTCTAATGGGTTTCATCCGACTGCGATTTATTTTATCTTTTCATTATTTTTAAAGGCTTCTACCCCAGTCTATATAATGGTATAAACAAGGTGGTTTATTTAGGCTGATTTTTGGAACTTGATTGGAGCATGGATTGACAGGCTTTGGCGCTTTCAGACATTTTTTTACATTCATCTGTCTTCTTCCATTTTTCGCATCCCTGAAATAAATAAGAGAAAAAGTATTTAGAAAATCAGTTGAGATTTGTTCATATTTGACACGTAACTACTGAAAAGATATTCACAAAACTTTAAATACAGCGCAAGGAATATTGAATACGTTTTATTCGAATAATTATCTTTAATTCCGTAATATAAATACGGTCGAATTGTTTATTGTATTGAACAGATTTATCAGAAATCTAGTACTATGATGACTTATGCCTAAGCTTATGCCCTGATTAAAGAGTTAAAAGTAGGTCTCACACAGATGAAATCTAGATAATATGTTTATTAAGTTGGTACTAAATAAAGAACTCACTAAAACAGTGTTTGTATAGATGCAAATGTAGAAATTACTCGCAGGGCAACTCTCCTCGCTGTTGTCGTAATCATTGTATTTCCCATTCAAACATAACGAACCCACTCTATGTATAAGCCAATCTGCTCTGGGTATTCATCAGCTAGACTTTTCAAATAGTTTTTGCTAGCATCCTCGTCTATTATACCTTCTTTCATGATGCCAATCCTGTTTAAAACGCAGCTGTAATCGTCGCACTGAAAACCAAAATATAATTAAACAAATCAGTTCATTATTTTTATTTATGGTCTAATTCCTCTTTTATTATTGGAATAACACAGGTACATAATTATTACATTTTTGTAGTTTAGTCAATGGTGAATAGGTAAATAAAATTTGATATTCCTTACAGTAAGGTCCACAGAATCCTTTTTTACACAGTCTTCTAAAGCTTCATCAATTGATTTGAATACTTCGAACGATTCACAACAATCGTCTTCATTCTGAAATAGCATTAATTAATTAAAAAAAATCCTACATTTGTGAACCGATTTAAAAAAAGAGGTTTTAAATTCGCCTTCAAGTTTACTCTCATTCTAGATAGGTAGCCAGGTAGGTATAAAATTGTGATTTGTTTTTGATACTTAACTATACTTACGTAAGTTCAACTTTTTAGAAAATTATTGAGAAATTACTACTTACCTCATCACTAAATAAGTCTACGCATGGTTGTAGTTCATCAAGATGTTTTACATCACTTGCAAACACCTAAAAATCAGAAAAGAAACAATTAATTAACAGTTAACTATACTTGGTACTAGGAAATAAAATATAGGCAGGCTTTTGTTTTTTAAATGCTATTAAAATCACTTGTTGTTGCTTTACTTACCTGTAAATGAATGTTAAAAGCAAATGTCAGAACAAAAAATAAAATGAGATAATGGACCATTTTCGCGTTAGCACAGGACAGTTATTCAAAGGCTTTGTTTACATTGGACATTTTATATAAAATCAACAAAAGAGGAAATAAATAATCATGATGAGATTGCCGCATAATTACGATAATCTTTCTGGTGAAGATAATTCATTGACACATTACGATTATGTTGCGACCTTCCGCTTTTATGTGAAATCAGATTGCAGAAGATAAGAATTAACACTAAACGATTTCTGGTTAATTCAACGATGGAAATGTGTAAATTTGTTAATCGATCTAGGTACATAGTTATATTTTTTTTATTTAGACCTCTTTTCAATCATCAGAAGTTCTCAAACTTTCTCATCTCGTAAACCACTTTATTTTTGTAGTTAGGTGAACCTCTACCTACCTATCCTACTCTCAAATAGATATTAAAAAATAACATTAGAAGTTTCATGAAAAAAATGCTTATATAGTTATTTATCTTTTAATATCAACGAGTGCTTCGAGTGTCTCGAAGACGTAATAAAAAAAATTATGGCTGCGCCTGCAAGGTATGACAGACAATTATTGTAATACTAATTATTGTACCTACACTAGCTTTCCGCCCGCGGCTTCGCCCGCGTTTTCAACGAAAAACCCGTTCCCGTAGGATTTCCGGGATAAAACCTATCCTATGTCCTTTCTCGGGTATCAAAATATCTCTAGATACCAAATTTCATGCAAATTGGTTCAGTTGAGTAACAGACAGACAGACAGAGTTACTTTCGCATTTATAATATTAGTATGGATAATATGTTGTACATCCATTATCATACGTAGGTAGCTACTCCCTGTACATTCATTTAAAATCACCTTCATAGAAAAAGCTGATACTTAGGTACGGTCGGCTAAATCATTCAATGGAACTGGGATCTTGTATTAGGTATAATTTTATGTTTTATGTTATAAATTTTTCATTTGCGGATAGCTTAAACGGATTTTGGCACTGTGAGAACAGAAACAAAAAATATTTTTAACAAATACTTTATTTTCTTAAACATTATTAAGCTTCTATGCTTAAAACTAGTGTATTATTATAACTGATTGAATTGACTCAATCTATTTATAAAAAAGTGTAGGTAGTTGCGAATCATAATAACATTAATTTCAATGTGATTCTAAATTAATATTGCACTAAATAATACACTAAAAACTAGATACATATTTATGATCTTAAAATTAATAAAAAAATATTTTTAGTGTCTTTTCGCTGTTTGCTGTTGGCGCCAAAACTCTTCTCTATTTTCCAAAAAGCGGATTGCTTCTTCGGCTTGTTTCATAACAACCTGATTTTTCTTGTCTGCTATAGCCAAATCTGGGTTTTTAAGAAGGTTTTCTAAGTATATTTTGTCAGACATTAATTGCCCCAAAACTGGACGGGATTTTGAACTGGTGCGCTTCCCTCCTTTTTTCACTTGCTTCACTGATCCTATTGTATTTTCAATGGCTTCCTGAAACCAAAATAAATATAAAATTATTTCAGATATTTTATGCATCATTGATATTAAATTCCTTAAAAAGTTGTAGTTAGGGATAAAATTTGCATACCTAATGCATAATAATAATATGGCAAAACGGTTCTGATCATGCGCGGATTTTAATTAATATGCTTATACAGTAAAAGTTCCTTATTCGCGGGTAATAGGTTCCGTAAATGTGCCGCGAATAGAGAAACCGTGAATATGGAATGGTAATTTGTATGGGGTTATAGGGGATACGTTCTTAGGTGACGAAATAAAAAAGCAATTACATAAAGAAAACAGTTTAATTTAACCAAACATATTTATTAATTACCATTTAATTAGGTATTATCTTCAGGTTTAGGCAATTGCTTGTCACTTTTTACTCGTTTTTCATTTTTTTTAGTCGACATTATAAATTCGTAGTTGTAGTTCAAGCGTTTACTAAGGATAACGAATGGTTTTTATTTAGGTAAATACATATATGTATGTACCGATGTACCGATTCGATCCGCGAATAAAGAATTTTAGGCCGCGAATACAGGATTTAGGTCGCATTTTTTCCATCCGCGAATAGTGAAACCGCGAATGAAGGAAGCGCGAATAAGGAACTTTTACTGTACAACATTTTTACGAGCACTTTTCAAAAGATTTTCTATCGATAAGGCTTTTTAAACTGTTCATTGCAATATATTCTGAGGTAATACCTGAGCTTTTTGCACTCCAAGCCTGAATTCGCTTAAATCAGGGCGCGCCCGCAGTCCTCTATGATAATGCACCAAACTCATTTCAAACTCCCCGCAATAGTACAGAGCTTCGGCTTTCTGAAGCAATGCCTTTGCGTGCTTTGGGTCGAGTTTTAGTGCCGTTTCTGCATCTTCCAGTGCACGTCGAGGTTCGCCAAGAAGTAAGTAGCATTTACTTCGGGATACGTATGCAGCTTTTTCTTCAGGAGCTAACTCTATTGCCTGAAAAATAAATTAATAGTTATTTTAATATAACTGAGTTGCTGTGTAAATATATGTTTCTGTGTTATCTGCAGTAGTACAGATTGCCGTTGATGTGTGTATTGAATTATGTTTTTCATTGTCTGTCGTATTGCATGTTAAGCTGAAATTAATACCTTATCAACAAACATTAAAGCCGTACGATATCTCTCCCTCATCATTTCGGCGCGTGCTAGAGCTAAGAGTGTGCCGGCGTCAGCCTCAGCTGGAATGTGCAATGCACTACTCCTCTCCGCTTTGTCTTTGATGTTGAGAGACAACTTTATGTCTTTAGAACCCATAACCACCGCCGCAGCACGATCCTTGTCGGTATAAAGTTCCTCCTGGCGAATACGTCTTTCCCGCTTTGGCTTACGACGGAACTTTTTCTTCTGGGGCTTAAGAGATTCCTTTCTATCTGCAGATTGTTTATCATCTTCGCCAAATGAATCAATTATCTCAGGAACAGCAGACGGTGGAGCTCTTTTGCTGATTGACGCTTTCGGTATGGGAATCTCTTCATCGTCATCCCCTACGCCGATTCGTACAAAACTTTGTAGAAATTCAGCGTCCTTAGTTGGTCCAAGTATGGATCGTACTTGGGCTTTGGCGTTATCTTCGCTTTCCATAGTTTTAGACGATAGTGCAAGTTAGGAATTCCTTGTGTGGTTATGTAACATGTAGGTGTGTGAAGAGGCATCGATTCCGACGCCCGAGCTGTGGTCGCCATGGTGACTGAATGTGTTTTCGCACTCTCTTATAGCCTTCCCACTCGACAGTTTTGTAGCATATCTCCTGGTATGTAAACGTCTGGGTCTGCAGTTGACGAATTTGCTTTAATAATAAAACTAATGCTTCTTTCTTATACATATAAACAATTATAGTTAAGTTGCTAGGTATACTATATATGATATGGACAGTCTGAGTAGTGGGAGTCGTACATTAGGTACCTGGAGTCAATTCGCCTGGGGCCTTTATTTGTAAACACATCTCTGCTCAAAAAAATAACCACATGGGGCACAACGCCATTATCCAACAGTCACATTATATTAGCGTACCTAATAATTAATATAGTAGAGGCTTAGAGTAGAGGATACCCATTAAGATCTATATTCAACCGTCTTTTTATCAGAAAAATTAAATGAATATAATAAAATATGTTTGAGAACATGTTTCAATAGACCTACAAATTAAATAATGATACTGTAAGTATTTTAATCGATCAACTTTAAATTTTATAGAATACATGAGCAAGGGTCGATCCTTATACCTGTCACTAGCACCTGTGAATAACATGAATACTAACCCATGCTGATTATAATTACCTTATCAAGAGAAGCAAGGGCTCGTTCATGATTCCCGTTCTTGGTGTGTCCGGTGGATTCGTCTCGGTACTTCTTTGCTTCTACAGGGTTGCTTGTTGGTTGCTCAGGCTCCTTGGTACGACCCATTTTTTAAACCTGCTTTTGAAATGCGTGTTTAAATTATTTTATTGTAAATCTATATAGAGAACTATTGCATATAGAATACAATTTTATAATCCATACTAATATTATAAATGCGAAAGTAACTCTGTCTGTCTGTCTGTTACTCAATCACGCCTAAACTACTGAACCAATTTGCATCAAATTTGGCTTGACATAGGCTACCTTTTATGGCGAAATATGTACCACGGGCGAAGCCGGGGCGGACCTCTCGAAGGCATTTCATGGAATTTACAAAAAAAATAATCAAAAGTGGGAAGAGCATCTTTATCATGAGCTGGGATTTGAAATCGAGCTTTTCAAATTTCGCTACGCGATAATCAACGGCCTCGCCTTGATCACACTATTTTATATTGTAAACTAAAATATGCTAGTTAAGTATAGAATTAAAAAAAAATATGCATGCAATATTAGCGGCTGTGCTAGTTGCCATACAATAGATATATTTAAATTCAAACTCTGTTTTTTTTTCATGTTAACTTTGACAAGCGTTTATAAAAATAGTTTCATCTAACAATTATTCGATACTAACATTATAAGCACTTAAATTTTGTATTACTCTTATTAGCTATAACTTATTTGTAGCTATGACTATACGCAATCCCCTAAACATTATGTTGATTGATTGCTGTACCCACCCTTGGTTGTTTTGATATAAATTCACTTAGTTCATGAAAAATATTGGGTAAATATTTGTCAGCGGTCCTTACAAACAGCCATTAAATTTGATACATGATCTTGTTATTATAAAGGTTTAACAACAACCTATATTTTATATTCTGTTTAGAAATGATCACGAAAATTGAACCTTCTTTTGACACCACACCCAGTTGCATTCTGTTCCTAAATACATACTCACTCGTAAAATTATAAATGTACAAATTGTTCACATGATTAAATTTATTTTGACTAAGGATTGGTAAAAAGTTTACTGATTCTTGGACACCATTTAAAAAACATTCGATATAAAATTATCAACATACGATATAATTTATAAATAATTTATTTTTAGACTGATAGAGCTGAAATTTTAAGAAGATAGAGCCTAGAGTCTATTCGTATTAATAAGCAGGTATAATATATTACATTATAGACTACAGTTAATTAGCGAAAAAAGGAAAATACCTATATTTTAGGTAAGTATTTATAAAATTATACATTCTCTTGATACACGATACGAATTCACCTGACGAACTGGCATTGAGGTTAATAACGTCTAAGAAGTTCACTGCAAGTTTCGGAATAATTGTAGATAACTTTGGTATTGGCTTCGAGTAACTAACTGTCCAAATTGTTCATGCAATACTGCGATTTGCCTTATGAAAAATCGCTGCAATTTTTCATCATAATGCAGAAATTATACTGCATTGATTCGGTTCCTTTTTCACATTCATTTAGAAAAGTATTTTGAAATGATACGTAGATTTCAAAGCGAATTATTTTATTTTTATTTTTTTATTATATTTAATTCAGGTAACAGACAATAAATTGTACACACCCATACATTTTGAAGATAGAATTAATATTAGTATATTTTGTATTATATTAGGCGGTATGCAATATACATAACTATCTTTATCTTATAAAAATATACAGTCAATACCTATTAGGAAAAATGTTTTGATTTAAAATTATATTTTTACTTATTACTTTCCTATTCGTTAATATAACAACATTTTTCTGAATAATTGGATTCCCAATGGTTAACCTACTCTCAGCAATTATCGATAAAATCATGTAGATTAGTCGAAACAAACGTTTACCGCGGAATAGAATTTCATGAATGTGTAGTATGCATGTCGCTTTCGGCTTTCGGTAACATTGGTAGGAAATAGATTTTAACTGAAATTGTACGCTCACGTTCAAGTAGTTGTAGGTACTTTTGACAAAATCACACTAAAAGTATAACTTACTGCATGTTTGCAGCATACAATTTTTTTTTTAATGAACCTATTCGTTATACCTACCTATTCGTTTGGAGTAAATTGTTTTCAGACTATTCAGAATTTTTTTTCTTCTTTTTCTTAAAGTTTAAAACGCGTGTTCTCGTGACATCTTTCCGTGACCACGCTTGCTGTAGAGTGTTTTCGTTGACAGTCTTTTATATCTAAATTATGTTCGTATGTATACCTATTATAATATTCACATGTTTTGAATTACAGAGAAAAATCTTACTTTTTTATCAACTGCATGGCTGTACAAAAAAGCTAATTGCATTCATTTCTCTATTTATCTAAACTTTCTACTTTCATTTTTCAGTGCATAATATTGGGCCATAGAGCAATAAATTGCGCTTGGGTTAAATCACGCGAGGTTCGTGACTTACGACCACAAAAATAATGAAATTAGATATTTCAGCGGTAAAGGCTTTTACGATATCCGTTCGTATTTCCAGTTGTTGTTGCTTCGGTATCAATTCGTTATTTATTACGTGATTTAATCTTGTATTGACATTGAATTACTTAGTAGTCGATATAATTGATGTGTGCGTTTTGAGTGAATCAATAAGTGAATATACATATTACATAGCTTCAGAAGTACCTACCTATTCGTTCCTATTGGGGATTTAATTATTAGGTAGTTAATTAGGTATAAATCTTTATTATTGAATTGGTTTTACAAACGTTATAAAGACGACCAATGTTTGACCAGTATTTTTTTTAAAGACGCGTCCTCAAGCCATGGTAATGAGAATTTCCTTTTGAAGGTTATTTTTTTCTAAATGATATAAGTAAATACAAAAACAGGATACTTAAATACAGAAGAAATAGGCAAAGTTAAAGATTACCTATGCGTAACTTTGTACGGCGCGGGCGTACGCATTGTAGTTGTTTTATATACATATTTAAATTTACATCTCAATTAAAAGGAAGATTACAAAAAATAAAATCAAAAAATGAGAAAATAATAAACTAAAATTAATACACCCTAAAATAACAACTAGATTATTTCTTGAAGTAAAAAGTAAAACAAGTCAATAACTGCAAAACAACCGACTTCAAACTTGCACTTGCAACATTTACAAATACAGACAAAAATGCTCATAAAATAAAAACTACTGGGCCTATCCGAATAAAATTTTTATGGGACCAATTCGACACCATCCCGTATCGAACAAAAAAAGAATCACGTAAATCGGTTCAGAAACCACGGAGTAATCGGTGTACATACATAAAAAAAAAAAAAAAACATACCGGCCGAATTGATAACCTCCTCCTTTTATTTGAAGTCGGTTAATGAAAAAATATTTATCATCTCCTTTCTAACTATATCTAAAAAGCAGTTTATTTTGAGTAACTAAGTCGCAATTTGTAACATAATTTAATGAGAAATTAATTTGAATTTATATATGTAGTTAATAATTTTTGGAATTAAGTGAACTAAGTGGATTAATTACAAAAATATCATTAATATTCGCATCGTGAAGATATTTTATCACCAAATGTAAGAAAAAATAATTAAATGATTTCAAAGTTATTAATTAAATTAACGAATTGCATCTTTAAACAATGTTACGTTTCAATTTTCATCGTTTTTTTCGTTTCAATCAAAAAAGAATAATTATTGTAATTCCTATACTATCTATTATCTCACCGACACCGAAGTTTTATAAGTCACTGCATTCCCAAATTATTGTGAAATTAATAAAAGTACAATAAACAAATTGATTTAAATGGGCCCGATGCGCTCAAAGTTTGATTAGCGACTAAGTAACCAGTTGGAACTTGACTTACCCCGTCTAAAGGGGTTGGTTTGCCTGTCGGTTACTTTTCTAAGGGCGGTTGTCAACGAAGAAACTTTTTATTCACATTAATTGATTTATATGTACTTTGAAAATTTTGTAAATTAACAATTTACAAAATTATAATATTTGCTAATAATTTCAAAATTTTTAATTAATTTTTATGCTTTTCGAAAAGAAAATTTATATTATACTGTTAGTAAATCCATACTAATATTATAAATGCGAAAGTAACTCTGTCTGTCTCTCTGTTACTCAATCACGCCTAAACTACTGAACCAATTTGCATGTAATTTGGTATGGAGATATTTTGATACCCGAGAAAGGACATAGGCTACCTTTTATTGCGAAATAATACCTACATATGTACCACGGGCGAAGCCGGAGCGGACCTCTAGTAGGTATTCTATATTCTATCTTTTGGTCTACAATATACCTACCTACTTACATAATATTATGTTTATGTTTCAAACAATTTTTTAGACATGTTTCCCCCTTCGTTATTTATCAGAAAATATGTCTCTTTGTCAGTTCATGTATTCGAATAACGAAAGTACTCGATTGTAAATTTTTTACAGCCTATACGCAATTAATCAGTAAATACTACCTATTGCTACAGAGCTACATATTGAGGAATGCGAAAAATAAGGGATTAGGAAGATCCGTTTTAATATAGGCTTTCATGTCCCATGTTTACATCTGTCCTTAAATAATTTAAAGGGAGGGCAACAGAAAATGTCGCTGCAAATTACTGTTTTATTTACTTTCCTTCTTTAACCTTTCTTTTTTCGCCTTTAATGTAGATAAAATTATTGACGACACGCAATGTTACTTCGTCGAAATTTTACACATTATCGTTTGTTTTTGTTTGAAAACATTTGTTTTGATATTCGAATGAATTAATGCATTAGATTACAGGCTCATGTTGAAAAAATTATGGGTCATTTGAACCACCATAAGAGCATAAAATAATAAGATTCAGCACTATGCCGTCACTTGTAAGCTGTCCACCTGAGTGCAGACATAGACAAATATATTCGTCCATGGTGCAGATGAGAATTTGAAGGTACAGGTAGAGATTTTTTCCTCTTGTCTCCATGATTTTTGTACGGCGTTGCGGAATAATGGATTAAAAGCAGTATAGAAATAGTATGACACAGATACCGTACAAAAATGGTGGTCCACAAAGTCGGAATTTATTTTTATTGGCCTGTAGTCTACATGCTTTTATTACTTATTGTATTTGTAATAGTACCTAAAATGATTTTAAAATTGGAAATTACATAGTGTACCGCTGCTCTATTACAAACAGTTTAATTTGTAACGTATAATCATGCGACATTATTTCCTGAAGTGCATTATTTCTGTAGAATGGTATTTATGGAGGAGAAAATAAAGTTTACATTCGTTAATCAATGACAAGTATTGGCCCTAAATATTCGATGTTTTGCACGCTATGTTGACAAAGCCATTACAAAAATTAATGTATTAGCAAGGATTGGCCCATTAGGGAGAATATTTAATGGCTCCCGTAGCTAACCTTATTATTTTATGACAAAGAAAATGATATTTTATAGCATCTTATAGTTACCTTAGTTAGCAAATACAGTCAAATATTTGTTTTATTTTTATTTAACTACCTTATAGGATACACTATCAGTAAAAATTAAAACTGTACTAAGTATAATAATTATAGTCTAACTGTAGAGAAAATGAAGATATAAGTAAAATTAAAGGGCAGCCTACATTTTTCGTAGTAGGTACAAGGGTGAAATAAAAAACAATTTGACATCGAAATATATATTTTCTTGTAATATATACATTATACAGTCTTATAAACTAGGTACTTATATAATATATTATACGTATAAAAATTTAGATTTGTGAAAAAACACGTTCCTTTAGGTATATGCAATTGATCGGTCCCATGGATTCCAAAGTATTTAGGTAGTTGTTTTGTTTGGTTTTTAGGTATATTATATATATACGCTTTAAAATATATTATTATATAGGTATGTTTTTAATATAATATAATAAATTAATTATAACTCATAAATATTTTCTTTTTTGTGCTTTCTTCAATTACTACAACCTGTCTCCTTTGTGGGACATTCATCAGTACCTATGTTGGTTGGTCCTATCGTTGCACGCTGGCGCGCTCGCTCGGTATGTGACCTGTGTCACATACGAATTGAATTACGACTAAAATATGGAGAAAGGTTTAAAACTATATTTTGTATGTTCATAACTAAACTTCGCTTAATTAAAAAAAAATATATACCTACATCGAATGATAAAAAAATATTTTATCAATATCTAGATAATAATTAGAATTAAACTAAGCAACATATTAAACATACTTACATTTGTACTTATTCATCGATAATAATCTCAAGCGTTTTTATCACAATAACATAAGCTTAAATATAGAGAACTATAAAACTAAATTGTTTTGTCGTAAGATTTTTTTCAGTTAAGGTGCACCGAGGCGATTGTGACTATCAATTTTGAAATTTAAACTTTACCTTTTGCCATAGCTGTCCAGTTAACAATTAACATTCTAATAAACTCACATAGTGAAGTCCCATGTCCCCAAGTGGGGTAAGGGGCAGATGCATTATGCATACATCTGTTTCACTGATCGATTTTCTTTAGAGACAAGTAGTTGATCAGCCTTCTGTGTCCTGCCAGACCGAGAAATTTTTTTTTTCTTCGTCTCCACCGGGAATCGAACCCAGGACCCCTCGGTTCTACGCTCACGCGTCAACCACTGTACCAAGGAGGCGGCCAATAAACTCACATAGTTAATCATATATCTGTATTCTGGTGACAATAAAGCTGTTCAATGGACGTTAGAAGATACAATTAATAATATTCCAAGAGAAATTGTTACGTCGAAAAATGTTAATGATTAAAAAAAGTTGATTACTTTAGATAGTAAAACTTTTTATGGAATTGTGTACTTTGTAATAGAAATACCGTTAGTTAAGAATATTGTCTATAAGACAAGAAAAATTGTACCCATTATCCAATATAACTTATCCTGTTCCTATCCTATTATCGGAACGGTAACAGGCTTACAATGAAGAAGAAATGTATGTAGCTGAAGAATGTATTGAAATAAATGAATTAATTTGTAAAGGAAATATATTGCAGAAGGTAACTTCTGAGTCTGAAATATTGAATACAATGAATAGTGAAAAATGTCAAATGGCAGCAATAAAGTATCCTATGGAAGAAATTTTGAAAAATATCCCCATATGCGATATAATCATCAAAAAACTTTATGGACAAAACATACTAATATATTATGTAGAGAAAATTGTGAGTTGAATGTTTCAGGAAAAACTTTATTTCACACGAGGCCGAGGAATTCAACGGACAAAATAATTATTGGAAAAGTGGATTTGCAGCCAATGGCCCAAATGCCCAATGGAGACTTCAGACTGTAACTGAAATAGAACTCAGAATGGATGATAGAAAAAAGATTTTATCAAAGTTAAATGAATTGAAGAGGATTCCAGCATTTAATTTTGAAACTCACGATAATTCAATATTGTTGGATAACATTTATAACTGCATATTATAATATTGATATGTTTAATTAACGTTTAAATTCTCAGATCCAGGTTTCGTTTAAAAAGCTGTTCTTCGAATTTGGGGGGGGGACAGAGTAAACAAACACAAATGCCCACTTAATCTTCTTCTTATATATAAAAATGAATCGCAAAATGTGTTGCAAAGCGCATAAGTAACTCGAGAACGGCTGAACCGATTTCGATAATTCTTTTTTTATAATATTCCTTGAAGTACGAGGCTGGTTCTTATGTAGAGAAAACGTAAATATTATGTACCACGGGTGAAGCCGGGGCGGACCGCTAGTTTAAAAAATAAATAAGAAGATAAGGACAGTAGCTAAGTTGAAACCTAAGGAAGATTATTATTTGACTTCCAATTAATTTGGTATGATAACACCTTGGACTTCCAAGAAAGAATGTATTGATATCATCAATAAGCCCATTCAGTGGACAATAGGTAATTCTGGAGAATAAAGGAGCAATTTTAATGCAAAGGAAGTCGTAGTGGGAAATATTTCAATATTAGCTGAACAGAGATCGAACATTCTTACAAAAGCTTGGTCGTAGATTAAGTAAAAATTGTAATTTGTTTGTTTAAATAAATATGTTTGAACGAAAATAGTGAGAGATATTTTTACTAAGTCCCCATAGTCGAAATCGCCCCGGTTTACGTTTCAGGTTTCTTTTTTATTAGAAACATAATTTATTTATTGAAAGTAGGTATTTTTGAAGTGAAACTTCTTTAGGCGCTTTGAGGGTAAAGTTTCAAGGTCGCGTCATGGCAATACTGTCACGTCATGGAGTAAAGCGAAGATTTTGGTATCTCTGAATCTTGCCAAAAAAGTTTCACTTCTGACACGTGTGCTCTTTATACATGCTCTTTTTTTTTGTAATTAATTAATTTCACTGGAAAGAACGATGGTTGGTATCGGTGTTCGTAGCTCTGCGCGCGGTACGGGCGATGGATTCTGGTGCATTTCAGCTGGCTGTTTAAAAAAGAAGAGTTGTAATATTTTGTTTTTTTTTGTAAAATATTTGAATAATGAATGTCTAAAAAGTCTATCTTCTTTCTTATTTGGAATGCAATATTCCTGAATTACATATGAAAAATAATACGTTATAATATCTAATCACATATCTAATCAAGAAAATAATTATTATTAAAAAATAAAAATACTAATTTCTTGAACTTCGACATAAGTTAAGATAGTGAAAATCTGAAAAATAGTTTACTCTCACCTTATCTTCAGACACCATAGACAACTTCCTCTTAGACTGTGCACTAGCCGATCTATTCCTTTTATCCACAGTCAAGCTATCGTTACTACTGCCACTCCTTCTCCTCCTAGCTCCTTCATCTCTATGTTTAGACATTTTCTGTTTAGCCTGTCTTGCTGCATTTTCCCGAATTATTTGGTCGGCTCTACGACGGAGGATTTTAGCCGCTTCTTTATGGTAGTCTAATGCTGTGTCTAGGTCATTACGGGATAGAGCAAAGAGCGTGGAGTAACCGCGAGATCTAGTTCAAAATGAGGAGAAATTTTAATTAAAATATAGTACAGTTTTGATTTAGAAGGCATATTGAACTTGTATATTCGCCATTCGGGCCAGGTATTCGCGTTAAGATTTTTTAAACTCAGAATTTTCATTACTTTAGGATAGTGATTGTGATGGTGTTGGAGGAGATTTAAAATTGCTTACGATTGATTTATAAATGAAAAACGACCTATAGGTATCTTACCGTACTGTAGCAGTGCGTCTCCTTAAACCATCTATACCGAGTAGGCTGATTTCACCAAAGACGGAACCTTCACCAAGAGTTACCAATACCTCTTTTTCGTCAGGTGACATTACCTGCGAGTGATTTGAAAGTTGTTTTATATGATGTTCTTAAAAAAGGTAAAGAAAGTTATTTCAGTTAGTTAGTTAAGTTCTTATTTAAAAAAAGTTATAAAATAAAGAAAGAAGAATGAAAAAACAATTTATTATTTATTATTTATTTTAATGTTGACAATTATTTGAGATGGCGAGGCACTGAATACCTACAGATCGAATTATTGCAATTTGATTGTGTTCTATTCATATATTGCAATGAACATACACTTTTGTCTAAGCCAATTTTATTAGTTTTTACCATAAAATTTGCTAAGCATAGAATCCAAAACATTTAATTATTATTTTAAGTACAAAACAGCACGGAGAGCAGCAAGGTGTAATGATATTGTTACTGATAGACAAGCTAAGCAGAACACATACAGTAACTGTGAAGCCTATCAACACAACTAGAAGCTGTGGAACCATCCCAACCACCTCCTCACCAGACACTCGCCAATATTCAAGATATACATATCATGGCCCAGATCTCCCGGTAGCGTATCTATGATAACCGGCCGCAGCTGCAGCACCAGGTTGTAGAGAAGCGAGGTGTAATATCATTGTAACTGACTGACAAGCTAAGCGAACACATCCAGAAGCTGTGAAAACTATCAACCACCCCCTCACCAGACACTCGCCAATATTCAAGATATACATATCATGGCCCAGATCTCCCGATAGCTTATCTATGATAACCGGCCGCAGCTGCAGCACCAGGTTGTAGAGAAGCGAGGTGTAATATCATTCTTACTGACGGACAAGCTAAGCAAAAGCTGTGAAACCTATCAACCACCTCTCACCAGACACTCGCCAATATTCAAGATATACATATCATGGCCCAGATCTCCCGGTAGCATATCTATGCTAACCGGCCGCAGCACCAGGTTTTAGAGAAGCGAGTAACTGACAGACAAGCTAAGCAGAACACATACAGTAACTGTGAAACCTATCAACCCCCTCACCAGACACTCGCCAGTCTTCACGATATACATCTCATGGCCCACGTCCCCGCGGCGCACGACCAGATCCCCCGGTAACACGGATACCGGCCGCAGTTGGAGCACCAGGTCACGGAGGAGGGAGGTCGAACAGTCCCGGAATAGTTGGACCTGGGTGAATTTTGCTTGAAGTTCTTAAGAGGAAATGCGATTGGCATTTTCTCTATATTAACGCGATTGCTCGATGGATCAATCCAAATCGGTATTTTCTCCATACAAACTCTTTTGTCTTTCGTGATGGATATTTATCATAATCAGCATTTTTTTCAAAGCCTCGTATGATTTTTTTTTATAACAAAAAAGGATAAAATAAAAATATTTTCAATCAAATGTTTTATAATAAATTAGCTTTATAAATGACAAATTTTTAAAGAATAAAAAATATCGATCACCAGGCGGGATTCGTACTCGCATCTTTTTGCAATACCAGGGCAATACCTAGCCTCTTAGCCACCGGTATGGCGAAAAGATACGATATGTAAAATAATTGAAACCCGTAAAATAAAAATGTGAAATTCTACATAATATAAATAATCAATCAAGTAATGAATTTTTAAACATCTCAATAGATGGCGTGGGCGTGGAATAAGTTCGATTGCTCTGGAGGGATCACGGATGGCCGAGTGGCTTGGCGTCGCCCCGGCATGGCTAAAGACGCATTAAAAAAACTCGTCAGGGTAAATAATCTGACGTGTATAAGGATTTCCATTTATATACAAAAATTGTACACACCATTTAAATTATGCATTTCTTACCTTACTTAACGTGGACATATGAACTTCCAAAGCCACATCGCGCTTCATATTATATGGCAAAGAATTAAGAATTCTTGCTTCATCTGAAAAAAATCGTCATCATCATCATAAACTAAAAGTTAGAACATGGATTATTAGTGAAAAAGCCAAACTAAATTTATTTTGACTCGTTTTACTAGCTAAAAATATTTTTTATACAGGCTATGGAGAAATAAATGTGAAACAACGAGCTAAATATTCAGAGAAATATTCTGTCACAGACTATACTATTCCTTCACACGTTCTTACCAAAACAGCGTTGCTGGCTCCAAGTGTAGTTGAACCAGCAGGTAACTCGTCTTTGGAGGTTAATGGGCATATTTAATCGACGTAAGTATCGGATACAGCCGTCCACTTTCTTGCGGTATTCTGCCTGTTTGAATAGATAGAATAGAACGAAACGAAAAAATTATTAATAATATCACAGACTAATAATAATATACTACGTATACAAATAATACTGTCGTACATAAATCTAAACTTGATTTTTTGGGTTGACTAGAGAGAATCAGACAGCACAAATCAATATAAATAGATTGTGAGGTGCTAAACCTTCGAGAAGTATACTGATAAAAGAACAAGAGGCGGAAAATTTTCAAAATAGATATTATTTTCGTTGAATTCCACAGGTTAACTAGAGAGAATCAGACAGCACAAATCAATATAAATAGATTGTGAGGTGCTAAACCTTCGAGAAGTATACTGATAAAAGAACAAGAGGCGGAAAATTTTCAAAATAGATATTATTTTCGTTGAATTCCACGGGCTATCTTAATCTTAATACTATTATAAAGGCGAAAGTTTGTAAGGATGTATGGATGTATGGATGTTTGTTACTCTTTCACGTAAAAACTACTGAACCGATTACAATGAAATTTAGCACACATATAGAGGGTAACTTGGATTAACACATAGGATAGGTTTTATCCCGGAAATCCCACGGGAACGGGAACTATGCGGGTTTTCCTTTGAAAACGCGGGCGAAGCCGCGGGCGGAAATCTAGTAGGCTATAAAGATAAAATTTAGGTCAAAAATTATAACAGATATTTAATTATTTAATAAAAGAACCATTAGACTTACCCTCTGTCGAGTAGCCGTAGCAATGATATCTCTTATTTGCCCAATGAGCAAAGCGAACACGAAGACGCCCATGAGCCAAGCGGCCGTCATGTATAAGTACTCAAATGTATTCCCTGGTTTTGGATTTTTACCTAGAATTCAAAAGTTAAAGTTATAGTTAAAAAGTTAACAAATGCTTGTTAATATCACAGACAATATATACTACTTCTTCTCTTGTATGTTGTTTTAATATAAATATGAAAGTGTCTATGTTTATTTTTCTTTTCTGGCACAACGGACCAATTTTATGATAAGATTTTAGCGTAGAAGGTTATTTGGCTAGAGAGTAACCTAGGTTACTATTTACCGCAGTAAACATCTCATTCCCATTGGAAAAGCCATTATGGTACGGGAGCTATTAACGTTGAAAAAAAAGTCATTTTAGTATAGCTGGTTTTTTGATATATTGTTCCTCTAGCTATTTCGGTTAGAGTTCGCGCTGTCTGGCTGGCCGCAGTGGTTGCGTTTATTAGTGCGCATCTTATCTGCACAGGAAATTATCCTTAATTTAAAGCCATTTTTTAACGAGTAATTTTTAAACTTTTGTCTTTAGATAGATCCATCAATCATAATTTTTTTATTGCAAGACGTTTTTTTCGTTGTTCTAAAAAAATTCAAATTATTTTAGAATGTCTGTATAATTTTTATTAATTTTTTCTTCCTAATTTATTCTTTTTAAACGCAACCACTGCGACCAGCCAGACAGCCCGGACTCTAACCGAAATAGCAAGAGGAACAGTATATCAAAGAACCAACTATACTAAAATTCTCTCTTGTCAACGTTGGTAGCTCCTATACGATTATGATACGCATTTGAATCATTCCTAAATTTATAAATTTCGATAAATGGCGCTATATTAAAAATGTAACATGTATGACAACTGCAAATTTTTGTTAACACCTCGAGCGAAGCCGCGGGCAACATCTAGTTAATTATAAATTCGTTAAAGAGAACTCACCAATAGACGTAGCAGTTTTGGTAGCGAAGTAGAAGCATCGTATATACGCGTTTCCAACATTGTCATACACCCAGCTATTGGAGCCGAGGCCTATGTAATCGCTCATAGCATAATATGCACAGGCGTTGAGGTGGATTAAGTAAAATATGTAAAAAAGGGTCTTTCCGATCCGCACCTAAAAACAATTGTGAACAAATATAATGCGATATAAATTTAATTTACGTACAATTAACAACTAAGACTCGAACGAAAACTTGTCCGAAGAAGACACTGCCAACACGTCCATTCATGATACGTTTTCTAATGAGGGTATACAATAAATAGACTTTGAAGCTATGATTGCTATGAAATAAGGTGTTTATTTGAAATTAAAGAAGAAATTGTGAGTCCAGTAACTATTTATTAGATATATCTAGTATTTCAATGGTGATGTGGTGATAGGTCAATCAATATTATGGAGTAGGTATAGCCTACAATATGATAAGCAGCATAAGTCGTCGTCGTCGCCGTCATGACAATACGAACCACGTAAGGAGAAGAGAGCACTCGGTCCATTGCCTGGTGAAATTCCCAAAACGTCTGTAATTTAAGTACCCTCGGGAATCGCAGTATCACCATTCTTGTTCCAAAGTAAAAGTAGAAAATATCCAAGGGCAGAAGGGAAATTACGTCAAACTGTAAACAATTAATTTGATTAATCATTTTTTTCACAATATTCAAGAATGAAATAATCTTCCAACAATAGTTTACCTTATACTGGGTTTTCCTCTTATAATTCTTTCTAGTTTCCGTCTGATCAGTGACCCAGAAACCTTCACTCAAGAACATTAGTCTCGGTTTGACGAAAACAACATCAAGGATATAGATAATATCGGAGAAATAATCAGCGGTCATCCAAAAGGGGAGGTTTTCTGGGGTTTGGTATGGGAAAGTAGCGCGGAGGGCGACTGCCCAAGCGTTGTAGCTATAGCAGAATGTTACTAGGAATAGCCAGGTTATGTACACTCGACCTGGGAATAGAAATTTTATAGTAAATCGAGAGATCTTTTAAGTTTTTTTTTCAATGGTTAATGTTGAGATGACTCGAGAAATCTCTTGTTCGTTCTAATTCTAACACAGGTAATATATTTAACTAACTAATGCCTTTAAAATTTAAACTGATGTTTGATCGTTGAAAATGTATCCAGATAGGTAAGTAATAATGATGATATATTATCAAATTGAACATTTATATTTATAAAATTATTTGTATGAATGTAGGATTAACTGCAATAGTATACGTAGTGAAGATACAATACGTTACAAATATCAAGTTTATCGAGCATTAATTGGATAGTTAGGTCTAATTGATATCCAACTGAGATCGTTATTACAGTATACCGTTTACAATAAAAACTTTAAATGATCCCTACTCCATACCTGCATCTATACTAATATTATAAAGAGGAAAGGTTTGTATGTATGTATGTATGTATGGTTTTCACGCATAAAGCCGGGGTGGACCGCTAGTTAGTTATATTATTGTTATTGTTTTTAATAGTAATCAATATTCAAAATTAAACTAACAAAAAAAGCTAAGAGCGATAATAAATAGGTTTTTTCACTACCTACTGTATGTCCGAATAAGGAAGAATTACTATTTACCAATCATATTATGCATATTATTTAATGGAATTACCTTGAGGATCAATCGGCATGTACGGGTCAAATAATGGTGGCAATTTGAAGCTTCTGCATTTTTTATCTTTCCATGTAATAGATGGCACTGGACTTTGTGGTGATTCAATAGCTTCTATCTTATCTTCTGAATGTCTACAACATGAGATTTGTGAAATATATTATTCTAAGGATTATTTTATTCCCGACATTTATAGAACTACAATGATGATTCAAAAAGAGTAGTCCTTCAAAGACCTAAGATTTTAAATAGCAATAGGTAGCGTTATTAGAAGTATTTATAAATTACTTTATTACCTTTTCGAAACTTTACGCCTTTCGAAGTGCGACAGTTCTGTCGATGTTTCTTTCTCTTCATCTTTAGACTTATTTTTAGGACTTTCGAACAATCGCACGCGTTTTTCTATAACAAATATCGATCTGAAATAAAAGGTTTGTTGTTATGTTATTTTTTAATAAATTAAACGATGGAATATTATAATGGTTTTATTTATACACCTACCCTTTATTCTTCACGACTTCTTCATCACGGACAATAGCATTTGGATCAATGTTAGATGGTGTCTTCGTTAATCTGGAATAATACATAACTACATGTTTATTCACTAAAAATATACCGGCCGAATTGATAACCTTTTTTTGAAGTTGGTTAAAAAATCAGGAAAACAAATAAATTATTAGGCATTAAATTAAATTATTACATTGTGCGTATAGGTGTGCACTCTGGAGTTCCCCATGATCCTCGAGAAACTTTGGCTACAGGGGCACTGACAGTTTCAGCTTTAGATGACGACGGGTACACTGTGTGCTGAAAGGAAATTTAAACATGAAATATTACGCAAATTTATTTTTAACACATATAGAAATAACAACACACTGTTTAGGGGTTCTTCTTATGTCTTACAAAGTTTTCACGCAGGTCTGTTATTTTTTTTTTCAATAATTTTATAGCTTTGTGTTTGTTTAATTCAATGCCACTAGAAATGCTATAAAGCTATACACGATAAACAAAATACAAGTATCAACCGTGAAAATTCAAGGAGTGGACATCGTTTGTCAGTTTATGACTTCTATAAAAATGAACATAAACCACGCTTGGTCGACGGTCGTTCCGCCTTGCGAAATTGGGCGGCGAGTCTTGAAATATAGTCTAACATTTTTGTTCTATATCCAATATATTCTAGATCAAATCAAATTACTTAAAAATAAAATATAGATAAAAAATAAAATGTATGTAAATCTTATTCCTACTCAGGACATTGCGTGAATATAGAGCAAAGTGGAGATTCGCTAGAGCCAATTGCAAATTGTAAATGCTTATAGTTTTCTTTTCACTTTCACTCATTTCAGATTGTCGGTTAGATACGTAAAAATGAACAAAAACAAAAATAGCATGATTTGCATTAAATGTTTAATTTTGTGTTTTGCTAATACCTATATTGATTGATATAAAAATATGTGATGTCGATAGCGCGTTTACAAAACCTATTACATCCGTATATAGAAAGCCATTATCAATTTAATTTCGCCACAATATTATTCATAGCTGGTGTTGGGATTGTTTTCATTCCTCAATAGGAGAGCACTCTTGATATTCAAATCACATCGCGATGGAGGCTAATGGGAAGGCCTTGTTCGCATTACTCAATATAATATTCTGATTGAGATGAATTTAAATATTCAAAAGTATTCTGGAATATTTAAAGTTTTATTATTTTTATATTTTCAAATCATCGTCCTAATTATCATTGGGGAATATGTAATATTGATATGAACTGAAAATTCTTAACTAGTCCTATCCATAACCATAAGTATCCTATCCTATCCTACTAATATTACTTTACTACTAATATTATAAATGAGAAAGTTTGTGAGGATGGATGTGTGTGTGTGTATGTTTGTTGCTCTTTCACGCAAATACCACTGAACCGATTACAATGAAATTTAGCACACATAATATAGAGGTTAACTTGGATTAACACATAGGATAGGTTTTAACCCGGAAATCCCACGGGAACGGAAACTATGCGGGTATTTCTTTGAAAACGTTGGCGGAAAACTAGGAAATAATTTTTCAAATCGGACCAGTAGTTCCTGAGATTAGCGCGTTCAAACAAACGTTTGAACAAACAAACTCTTCAGCTTTATAATACATATTAAATATAGATTCTGTTTAATATTTATTAATTATTTCCAAGTAATAACCCATTATGTATTTCCGATACTAAGGTGTGTCAACAAAAAATTAATCGTAATAAAATGAATGAAATGATAACCAATATCATCATATTAATTTCTCAGGTGCTAATCAAACATAACTAACAAATTGTAGCACTGGTGGGCGTTCCCAATTACTTAGGTACTTATCAGATTAGTAGCTATAGAACAACATGGGTTTAAGTTTAATTACTATAGGCTTTTTCATCCGTGGTGCATGATTTTTTTTTAATATAGGTACATTTTTAATAAGTACTTAATATAAACTAAATAAGAAGGTAACTAATAGAACTTTTTTTACACAATTAATTAAAATTAAGTAGTTAGGTAAGTTATTAAGGTAATTCCAGATGTCGGGGTAAATGCAATAACGTTAAATTAATACGTAACTAGTGATTGATTTTACAAATATGAATAATATTGTTAACAAACACGTTTATTAATTATTTTCATGCGATGCCTTCACGATACTCACAATAAAACGATGCTCTGAAGATTCACAATTTTCCGAATTACCCGACATCCGGAATTCCTCGAATGCACTATGTCTATGTTTAAAATATACCTAGATACCTATTATAACTGTAGGGAATTATGAAAACTATTAAACTTTTTTTAAACTGATTATCATCCAACATCAAAAAAGTCTATTTTCAAGTGATTTATTAAAGGCTTTGAAATTTTAAGAAAAGAAAGATCCAAGTAATTTTCTGTAACATCTGTTTTTGTGCTTTATTTAAATACATAAGTACCTACCTACCTACTTAGCGTGTTTCGGAGCCATTGAGCTAAAAGCTCTTAAGTTAAAAGCTTCTAATTGTACTACTTAAAATCTAATTAACAATTATGTTCCTTCATTTAGAAGTCGGTAGATAATTTATTTGTTTACATTTATTCAACTTTTCAACTCGGATTTTATATAGATAGGTAACTTTAAATATTACGAGTAAAGTAGTGAACGTACCAATTTGTTTTTCTTCGAAGCTTCTTAACTATACATAAAACAAATTGAAATCTATAGAAATAATGATTAACTAAACATGACACTTAGTTAAATAAACACTAACAATAAATACTTATTTTAAACATTTATGTACCAAATCAATTTAATAATATTTGTTTATACTAACCACGTCTACTTTTATTTCCATTTCCATTCATAACAATAACGAGTTAACTGAATTTAAAAATAGAACGTAACTGAATTCGATTCAAAACCAGCCAGTAAGAAAAAAACGGAAGGCGCGTAAACAGTGGCGCGTGTGGCGCGCAGGCTGTGTCCACAAGTTGACTGCTCGATAAAGAAAACTCAAGTGTGCTCTATGCTTTCCGCTGCCCTTAGAATGCCCGAATAGTTCAGCGATAAAAATTGTCCCCTAGGATTTATTTCGATGCGTGAGAGATATTGATTTTAAACACTGCCAAATGCTAAATATAAAAATTGACACTTGTTTAAATTAAAAAAAAAGTAGTTACTTGTCAGGAAATTAAAATTATGGATAAACTTAAACAGCTACCATATTCAACATTTTATATAGAAAAAAAAAACTATAAATTGTGTTCAGTATTCGGGAAGGACCTCACTCCCACGGAAGAACGGCGTGAAAAGATATCTATACAATAATATAAATGCTACTGTGATTCTAACGATGATTAGGGTCGCGGTAGTTCGTTTCCTTTTCTATAAACATTCTTTTATTCCCCTCTTTGATCCTTTCTTTACAAATCCTACAAAGTTTTCAATAAATTTCCAGCGGCCGGCGTTAAGCCTATGCAAATGTTCATGGGCATTCTGGTCGCCTACCAGCAGGTCAACCACCAAGGTCCTTTGCCAACTTCACCATTAAAAAAAAAGACGGGTTGCACTCCGGGAGTGCCGGCAGAAGTGAAAACTTGATTATTAATTGTATACGTAATATATTATTATTAGTCTGTGATTATTAACGTTGAGCATGTTTGATATCCATCCCTCTTTTTCGTTCAGGTCACGTGTGCTGACGCGAGTTTAAGATTTTATACCTATTACAGAAAAAGTGCTCAACGCCGCTAAAGAAGTTTTCACTTCAAAAACTCTAACATAAAAAAAAACACAATTTTAACATTATTATCCTTTAAATTTAAAATGAACGACTGTTACGGTATGTACCAGTACGGAAATTAAAAAGATAAATCTCATTTTAATCGTACTTTAATGGCAGATAAAACAGTTAAAGTAATTGCATTGGCCTATTGTTCCATCTTTATCACCTAATAAAAAGCAAATCAATACAGGTAGGTAGGTAATAGAAAAGATTTTTTTTTTTATTGTAAGACGTTCTTTATAATACGTGAAACCTGCTTACTTTGCCACTTTTTCACGTGTCAAAAAGTTTGATTCGCTTTAAAAAAATATAATTGTATGAAAACGTAATGAGTAACCTGCACCTAGACGTAGATAGTAAATTTCATGAAAATTTACATTATTACTAAATATCTATTTCATTTTTGTAAATTATAATATTTTAAGCATAAAAACAATTATGGCAAAGTTAGCTGTCACTTCTGGTAAATTTGCCATATGAAAGAAAAAATGAAATTTTTGGAGTTTATGAGGTTAAAAAGTAATATATTTGCACTCTTCCTATATCCCGTAAAATAAAGTAAAAACTTTATATTATTTACCACTGGTAATTTAACTCTCTAAGAAGGTGGCAAATTCACCAACCTTTCCAAAATATTTCCTATATATGAAGAAGTTAGGGTTAGGGTTGTCAAATAAAAATGTTTTCGTAGTAGGAACAAACCTAAACAACATTTTTGATAAACTTGCATCAATTGCAAGGATTTAATAGCAAAATAGAAAATAAAGTGAAATATAATGTACCTACATAATATTATAATAATATGTGGTGGAACCGTGGAAGTGGATATCTATACTAATATTATAAAGAGGAAAAGTTTGTAAGTATGTATGTAAGTATGTATGTATGTATGTATGGTTTTCACGCAAAAACTACTGGACCGATTTCAAAAATTCTTTCACCATTAGAAAGCTGCATCTTTACTGAGCAACATAGGCTATATTGCATTTTCAAAAAAATTAGAGATCCTTACCAAAAATGCAATAATGTAACCCAAGGTGTAAAAAAATCCTCAATAAAACTTCTGTCATCGCGTGCGCTGCGGAATCTATTGAAGATAGAACAAAAAAATGTTCTACAGTATTATAGAGTGGATCAATATCTACAAGAAAGTCCGCGATACCATATGTCCATCTTCAGTAGTTATGTTACTACAACAACTTTTTTACGTTTTCAAAGTAAATAGAAGTGCCGACAGTAATCAAACCATGTTATCCATACACATATATTAATCCTTATCCCATTAAATGATGTTTTATTACAGACTGTTTCAATACCAGCAAAATACTTTTTAAATGAAAAGAATTGGATATTCCATTCAAAAGATATAACGAATTTGAAAGTGTCAATCTACAGAAAATAGTAGGTATACTGTTCGAGCAGGCCGTAGTGCGGGGGTCACGGAGGAATTCTACCAATATGCGTCTTGACGGAACACAGTGGGGTTGTGGTCGGTAGGAATCCGAGATAACCCACGGCCCCTCCCCTGGAGGCCGTGGGTATCTATGAAAGATTTCCCCACTAAAACAAAAAAAAGGCCGTAGTGCGGGACGGGGTAAAGGTGATTTTCATGTGATTAAAAATTAAACCTATAGTCCGACCTATAGTAGACTTTTCACTGTAACGATATCGCTATATATGCGGGTGAAACCGCAGGGCATTGCTAGTAATAGATAATTTAATAGTTACAATAAATATTTTATAAAATCAACTGCAATCTCGTCCATGAATAACATTAATTGCATAATAAAATGAAAAATTAATTCCCATCATTAGTCTAACAAGGCAGACGGTATTATCATTAATAATAAAAGAGTATTTTTATTTATTAACTATAACATAGACGTACCTTCCTATTCTTAATGCAAAAATAACCATTTATTTAACAAACTTACCCCTTTAAAGAATTTATTAAACACCATTTTCGTAACCTTCAACACATCACATTTATTTGGTCATGAAACCTCAATGTACCTGTATAGTTATTTATTATAAAAACAAATAGAGAAATAGCGAAATCTGGAATTATCTGTTCAATCAGACTACACATGTCCATTTGAAAATGTGTTGATGTCATTGATTTTATACTTGGCTAAAGTGGACACCTCTTCTTTATACGTGAATACCATTACAAATACATACTCTACATTTTGGTCGGTTAATACAAATAGGGTGTTAACGGTGGGGTAAAGGTGAAAATTGTAAATAAACATTGGGATGGGGGCGGGGAACTTGAGTTCCGTCTTCTACGTATTTGACTATTTGAATATAAATAAAAGATGTATTGTACTTAGATGTTGCGGGATATTTTTGTTAGTTTTGTGAATGAATGTCTGTAATAACTAATATGTATTTTTGTTTGTCAATATTATATTATCGAATCTTTATTTTCTATGTCGACGGCGCTGGCGCGCGGTAAATCTCTAAAGAGATTATGTTTGTGCCAGTTTAATTTAATTTATAATGAATTGTATTATTGTAGTAAATAAATAAATAAAATAAAATAAATAAATACCACCTGCGCATACAATACACCTTTAATTTTGTTCGCTTTATGTTCATAGGTAGGTAGGTATACTATCGACATTTATATCTAAATAACAAGACCCTAATTATCGATATAATATAATGTCGCAATTTGGACGAAATAGCCTGGAAATTAAGAGTAGCAGAGGAAACCATTTAAAAATAATAGAAGGGCATTCAGACGTTTAAAAAACAACATTTTCCGGTGATGTCGCACTTGCATTGCAACAGGGGGGCCATTTTAAATACATATTACTTGTATTTTAACACCTTGTAATTGCTTTTACTTTGTTTGCACATCATGTAAATTAAAATTTTGCACTGACCACATTTAGATTTAAATTTTTCGATTGAAGCCTTATGAATAATAAAATTAAATTTTCAGGGTAGACCTAACTACTTAATTATAGATAGAGCAAGTTTTTTAAAGGCAAACGGAAATCTTTTTTTATGTGAAATTATTTTTTTTCCGAGCACTTGAAGTTGTGAACGTACTGGGTAATTTTATTTTTCTTGGCATTCAATTCATTTTTTTTATTCCATTCAAAGATTTAACGATAGTAAATGTTACCATACTGAATTGGCCTATCTTTCAGCTTAGCATACAAAAAATATCAAGCATCTACCGCAAAATTAAAAAAAAAAACGTCATGACTCCGAAAACATGAAAAATTCTAGATTTATAAGTTACCTATATTAAAATATTTCTCTGTTGGTCATTGTAACTTGTATTAAAAATATAATATACAAATAAGTTATAACTATAGGGAATATCAGGTAAAATGAAACCCAGTCCCAGTGGCTGGGGTTTTACCTATACCAATAACTATAATAAATGAAATACTATACCTAAAATAAAATAATGGTCTTGGGCTTTATAGCTTAGAGTATGTATTAGCAATACATACTCTAAGTTTAATAGTGAAAACAAGTGTTTATCCTAACCTATATTGTGTTGCTTCAAGTTTTATAAGAAAAATGTATGAATACTGTTTTATTTCTTCTAAACTTCCATCTGAAAATGAAGTTGTTACTGTTGAACGTGGTATGAAAACATTAAATTATTGCAAGTATCGTAAGGAGAGTTTTCAGATCTTTTTGTATTCAACACAGTATTCAATATTGACTTCATTTTGATATAGAAAAAATTAAACATAGCTATAAGAGTAGTTATTATTTAATTTTATAAAATCTTTAAAATATTGGTTTAATTCGACAAGTTCAACCGCTCCATTTCTCGCGCGCTTGCGTCTTGAGGCGTGACGTCATAGGGCACGTCCTGTCAGAGTGCTGCCACTTTAGCCTTTTTCGGGCTAGATCTGCCCTTTTCCGGGAAATCAACCCGTTTTTAAACTCTTTATCCCCAAAAGGGTAAACTAACCCTATTTCACATGGGTTCAAATTTACTGAAAATGAGGGCGATTTTGTAATTTTTTGCCATTTTACTATGTCAAAAGAAGTTTGTTTACGCGCTGAGCGTTCTGATTGACCAATGAAGTTTAGTCAACCAACAATTGAAATTTGAACCGAAACAAATATCACTTTTAAGCGTTCTGGTGGTACTCGCGACTAAATTATTCGTGATTATATACACCGCTTTTATGAATTTTTATTTTTTAGCTCCTTTTAGCCCTTTTCAGAGTGCCGACTTGCCCTTTTTAGAAAATCGAGGCACGCACTGTCAGACGTCAGTCAAAGTCAGTTTATTGCATAGTTTATTGTTTGTTTACATCGAGAGTTACTTTGATAAATAACAAGATGTCTTAGTAATTTAAATATCGCGTAAAATAATCATGGAAGAAGAAAAAAAGGCATTTTATAGATACTGCATGGTACCAATGTGTCCGAACACTATAAAAAGTACACCAGATAAAGTTTTTTTTGCTGTTCCAAGAGATGCAAACATACGTAAACAATGGTGTAAGGTTATGCGAAGGGATAATGTATCTCCAATATCGCGTCAACATTGTTGTGAAGATCATTTTAATGTAAGTTTACTATATTTGGACAAATAACATCATGTAGTTTTGTAGAAATCCGTAACTTTCTAGTTCATAACTTTATTTACGTATGTCATATTAGATTTTAGAAGATTCTTCATCTAAGCTCTGCATGATGTTGGTTAGTAGTTTATTCTTAAGTCAAGAAATCATAATTAAACATTACGTTATTATTTATTTTCATGTAGATTAAAAAATTGGTAACGCTAGAACAAGTGAAAGTTCTATGTGAATTTATGAAAGAACATCCAGACCTAGAGCTAGATACGGGCATTAACACTGACAAGTTATGGAGTGAATTAGCTAAAAACCTGAATGCTATCAAAGGTGGAGCAGTTAAGGATAGGTAGTGATGGTCTCAGGTAATTCCTTACACTTAAAATATTGTATTAATTACTATGAGTGTCACCTATTCATAAATGAAATATACTTACAGTATTGGTGCAACTGGAAGTACCGAATCAAGCGGAGGTATTTTCTACAAAAACCTGCGACAGACAGCCATCAACCACTACCAGAAGCCTTTTCTTCCCTATCTATTTGTAATGGTGCAATCGATGAAGTCATCATTAAAACGGACCCACTTGAAGTAAATATTCCTTTACTCGTATGTAAAACTAGCTGACCCACAAAATTTTTCTCGTAAAAGAGAGAGATCCAAAGTTCAAATAAATAAAAAAATAAATTTCCAGAATAGACACAATTTTATGTTGATATAAGTTATAACTCAAGTATGTTTTAATCATGATTTTTTTCTAAGTTTTAGTAATCTATAGACTTTATACAGTGCTTTACCACATCAAGATTGTTTGAGACCTTACATAAAGCTCAAACACAAACTACCTATATATTACTTGCTCTGTGCTATGTTAGTGTTCACTGAAAAATATACTTTTTATGTTAAAATATACTTAAACAATTTAAGATCTCTTATTGCATTTCAATTGTCTATATAAAAAAGAATGAATATAAAAATATATAAAACTAGCTGGGCTTCACGGTTTCACTGGTCTGCTGTCAACAAGTGGCGACGGTGGAAGTAGCCTCTGCTGTTCACAACTTGCCGTTCGTCTGTTAGAACTCTTAGTAACTGTGTTTGTAGTCACAGTCACAGTGTGCAAAGTTAATAATTATTATTATATAAGTTTAGCAGAATTCAGTTGAAATTTAATATTTTTGAATGTTTCAGATCACGACGATGCGGCAGCGCAATTTATACAGATAGAAAATCAGAAGTTAGAAATATCTAATAATATTCAGAAATCATTGCACACGATCGCGAATAGGTACTCTGACGAGACTCACAGGTGTTATGACTGAAATAAGAGATGTATTAGTTAATAAAATTAATTTATAGAATCTCGTATATTATTTTTGTTACACACTCTTCTTTCATCTTGATTTTTTTGCTAACTTTGTTATTTTTGACTTTGTGATCGGTTATTGTAATTCATTTTTGCATACGTAGTCATGGGATAATCCATTATCATATAATATACCAATATCATTGCATGTGTAAAGGTAATGTTCATAATATCTCAATACATATTAACTAAATGGGTTAGCTTATTCAAAGTTATGTACTAATGTGTAAATAGTCAGTGCAATTATCATGTTTTCAAATCCAGAAGTAGTATAAGTATTACGTAATTTACAGTAAGATAAGAATTTTGGGTTTTTTATAGTATAGATTACATACTTGATGAGATCACGGACATATCCAACAGTAAGAAATGGTTTTGAAATCGACACAGTAATTCCTACGAAACAAACTCTTGCTTTATCCTGTTAGTATAATACTTTTTTCCTTTAATACTATGATTTATTGAGTGTCTCACCAATCTAATTTAGTTGATTAATGTACAATATCTCTAACGTAATTAAATGTCTGAAGGGGGTCAATAAGTTCGATTGATAAAATTATGCGACATTCTCAATTCAGTTTAAGCGAGCCGCCTTTCGTGATGTAATAGTTCACTTGTCATGTGCTTTATTCGTTTCTATTTAGCGAAATGTTTAAAATCATAGTATTGTTTGCTCTAGTTATAGCGAGGTAAGAATTTGTTATTATTTATATAAGTAAGTAAGATAGTAATATTTTTATCGACGTGAGTGATAATTCAAAGAGTGGTGGTATAGGTAGAGTGATTTTTTTAAATAAGTTTACTAGATATAAAAAAGATATCGTGAAAAGATACATGTAGATATATCTATATAATATTAAATTTAAATTTTTTAAGAATAAATATCATTTGAAAAATTTTCTCTTCAATATTATATTACGATGAGTACTACGCAAAACGTCAGATGCTGTTATCTCATACGTATTTTAGAGCGTTCTCTCCACGTCAATTCATTAATTGGATATTTAATCTAGACACTTTACAATACCTAGATAATAAGTTTCTTCGTAATACATGCTATTGAAAGGGATCTAATTTCGAATCGTGAAGTACTTACTAATATGTAGGTATATTATCTAATGATAGATTCAGTACGTATGTACTCTTGCTATAAATCTTTTATTTCAGCTCCTACTGTAAGGTTATTGTAAAAGAGGAATCTATTGACGATAACAATGTAATAAATGACAATACAAAAGCAAAAATATACATAGAATTACCAACTTATAAACCGCCCAAGAAAGAAGTGAATACAGAAAGTACAAACGTCGTGTTGGATGAAAATGTAACAAAACATACTCTCTCGAAATGTGACAAAGCAAATGATTTAGACGGTGAATTGGATAATATTTCTGATGAATGTCAGGCTGAAGTAAATGACCCAGCTCTTATTCTAACTCCATACATAGAAGATGGCAAAATCGAAGAAGCGCGGGAAGCGAGCAAGGTTGATCCGAAATTATTCTTAGGAGTTGAGAGTTATTCCGGCTTCTTTACTGTGAATAAGACGTACGACTCGAATATGTTCTTTTGGTACTTTCCTGTTGAGAATAAGCCAGTAAATGAAACTCCTTGGATTATTTGGTTGCAAGGTGGACCGGGTATTACTAGTCTCACTGGATTGTTCGATGAAATTGGACCGTTTAAAGTGACTCACTTTCATGAATTGCGACGTATGTATGAACATAGTTTAGTAATTAGTTGTTGGTTTCGATTTTTTTTAGCTTAATGTTGTTTTGCTTATTTTAGGAAACAGATATTCATGGATAAAAAACCACTCGCTATTATTTATTGACAATCCAGTGGGCACGGGTTACAGTTTCACAAACGATTACAATGGCTTTTCAAGGGATATGGCCGCGGTTAGTAATATTATTCTATAAACACTAGTTCAATATTTCAATATTTGATATTTTGGTTTTATGGCATTCATACCTATTTATATTATTTAAAAATTTATACTAATTTAATAGTTTATTCAAACATTTGCTATGGTCTGCTATCACGGTTGCAAATAACAATATAGGTACCATACTGTATTTTCCTGACATAGAAACATAATGCATAATGCAGATGTACTTAATTCATTTTGTACCAAATTAAATTACTCTACTAATTACCTCATAATGTTCGCTTGTTATTTCATTTATTGTCATTTTTTCAGTATTCCAAAAACTTATACAGTACTGTGAAGCAATTTCTCGAAGTATTCCCAGAGTTAAAAACAGCTCCTCTGTATATAGCCGGAGAGTCGTACGCCGGAAAATATGTTCCCGCGCTTGGTGTTGAACTGCACAGGCACAAAAAAGTGTCTGAAATCGATGTTAATCTTCAAGTAATATATTTTATTTTAAGTACCTAGAAATAAAATGATTTTTTTAAATACACTTTACATATTATTATGGTTAAAAAGGTTTCAAATGTTTAAGTACATTATAATGTCTTGATTACGAAACAATGTCTATTCTCATTTGGGTGATGTTTAATAATACTGGTAGATATGTGATACAAAAAGGAAACTTTCTCTAGTTTGATATTTCAAAAATAGGTACTGTTAATATCTAATACTACCTGCCTTTTTGTTTTTCTATACATGTTAATTCTATTCCACTTTTCAGGGTTTCATGATAGGCAATGCGCTTGTTGACCCAGCGATGATTAAAAACGTGAACCAACCCTTTCTTAACTTCGGGTTGGTAAGCAAAGAACAGGTTCAATCTATCGAGCCTTTGATTAAATCTTTTCAAGCTGATATTGCTGCTCATAAAAGTGTTGAAGCTAAAGAGGTGAGAGATGTTTCTATAGACTGATCATATTTAACCATTGACGTAACAATAATAATTAACTAACCAACCTTTAAAAATGTCCGAACTAAAACTGCCTAGGTGCAATAGGCAGAGTTTTCTAATGAGCTTATAGACTTTGTTAATTTCAATGTATGCTTAATTAGGATATTTTTGACGACCTTTTATTAGGCACAGTCCACTCGGTTGATACATTGGAGTACAAGGGTGTCTCGTTTAATTATAATTGAGATATCCTTGACATCCTAGTCATAAGTGGTTATTTATGAATTTGTTAAAGATAAATCGATTATTCGATAGGTATATTTTTAAACGTGTGCGTAATTTAATAGAAGATCAGATAAAGTTATCAGTAAGTAGGAGAACATTAGGTCTAATTATTTTATTATGAGTCATAATTCATTTTGTGACAAAACGTGATGTTTTGTTCGTTTAAATGTGTAATTGTTAATTAGTTTGTCGTAATTAGTTACAGCCATAATTTATCCAATTTATCGGTAATATTTTGTTCAATATAAAAAAACATTTTATTTCCACAGAAATGGATGCAGCTCGTTTCCATATTGCTACTTTTGTCGCACCAGAAGCACGGGTACAATTTTCTGAAAGACGACCTCGGTGTAGGATCCTTCATTGGTTTTGTAAATAGTCCCGAAGTGAGAAAAGCTATGCACGTTGGAAGCATTAAGTTTTCCTTCGTCAATGTCACTGTTAATGTCGAAATGGGACCAGACTTTTTGAGCAGTTCTCAGGAGCTGTTTGAAGAATTATTGGACAATTACAGGGTTCTTTCCTATTGGTATGTTAACGAAATTTGGGATCCTATTGTTAAATGTAATTTTTGTTTTTCTGAATTTACATTTGGGTCATTTTCAAAATATTTGTACATCACGAAATTGTCAGTAAACTGTTTCGTTAGGAAATGTCAGGAAGTTGTAAAAGTAAGGCTGTATTCAGAATAAGGTAATATTACATATAAAAAAGTAAGAAGTCACTAGTTAAAAAAATATATATTTTTAGTTACAAAATAATCAACAAAACATTAATTTTTATAATTCTCTGTTTGCTTTTCCTTTTCTTTTCTTCTATCATTAGCTTCTTTCCATTTTTGTCTTCGAGCTTCTTTTTCACTGTCATTAAGATCTGATATTTTTCTTTGTCTTTGTTTCACTTTCTCGAGGTGTGTTTTCCTTTTCTTTTCATATATTTCAGGGTTTTGCTTTTTTAGTTTTTCAATGTATTTTTTTGCCGTTCGGCACCGGTTAGCGGCATTCTGAAACTAAAAAAAGCTGTTGGATATATGTATTTTGAATAAAAATAAAAACAAAAGTAAGCATCACTCGTGTGGGTGGAAAAGCGATCAACACTAAATGCAATAAGGCAAGCGTTATCCCATCAGAAACCACTTGTAAAATTGGAGGCCAAGACTCACTGATCCGCTTTCACTATAAAAAAGTTATCAGATCCCGGGAAAAGTCAAGTCCCTAAGCCCGACTTTACTAACCCTACATCATGGTTTAAAAAAGTATGGCCTGTAGTTACAAAAAAATAATCTTGAGAGATTTATTGTTTTTCTCCTTTATTTTTATTCGTTACATTAATTTAACACACATTTTAATATCTTATTTTCATACTTTACACATGAGACCACAGCTTTACCGTCTACAATTTACTGACGTCAGTAAATGTCAAGAAATTGTTCGTCAGTAACATGTAAAAAATAACCTAAGAAATACTTTTACACAAAACATAATCACATTTACCATTAGATTGAAAGTGTAATCTATTACTCTAGTCATAATTTAAGTATATTACAATTGCGGTAGGTGAATTCTTCAAAATGTACTTACTTTTGTTGAGAATACGTCGTTAGGAAATTGTAACTAAATTTTTTGCACAGCACACTACTGGACTTCTTCCATGTCTGGACGACGAACAAAATGGCGGCGCGTTAATGTGACCTTACTTTTCGTGACATGACCAGTGTTGCCAATGATTAGAGTTAGATTCCTCTTCTTTGTGATACAAGAAGTTGGTTAATTATGTCAATAAATCAGTGTCACGAAATTGTAACGATTGATAGGGACATTTTTATAATATGTAATTCTTCGTTTATTTAAGGTAATTTAAATAGTTTAATCTATCAGATATAACACTTCAAACATTGCTTTTTAATTATGATACAAAAAAATAGGTAGTTTCATACAAAAATTCTGATAAAAATATTGGTTTTCATTGTCGTCCACATAGGGGACAATAAAAAAATGTATGGAGCTTTTTTTGTTACTTTATTTTCACATTAAATTTATGTAAGAATTTGAATCGCAATTCATTGCTTTTTATCAGAAATGATATGCAGTATGCTTAAGTTTAGTCTGTAAAACGTTAACAATGATTTATTTCAGTCGTAACCATATTTTTTTCGAAGATTTTTTAGGGGGACAAACATTTTGTAGTAATGTACAATTATTTTGAAAACGACCCATTTATACATTTGCAATTGTATTTCAGCGGTCAATTGGATCAACTTTTGTCTTGTATGTTCAGCGCGGAAAACCATCGTACATGGCAATGGAAAGACAGGGACGAATTTTTACAAGCGACAAGGCGCCCGTATATGTTCCGAAACAGACTTGCTGGGTAATAGTAGTTATTAGACGTTACTCTTCAAAGGTTTTTTAAATGGGGAATATAAGCTAGACCCCATAAGAAAAATGTCTTATATTGGTTGCATATTAACTATAAATATATCGTCTCGAGCAAAAAGGCCGAAAGACCAAAAGCAAATATTGTCTCTTAAATATGTATATTTCTGATCTTTATATACATACTTATATCAAATTCAGATAGCTCAGTGGTTTCATTATCTTTTTATCAGTGAGGTTATCTAAATTTATATAAGTACCTAAGAAAATTTGTATTCTAAGATTTCTTAGAATTATATAAATGAGAGGTTATTTTCTTACAGTTATATCAAAACTGGTGGCAGTTTAACAGAAGTGGTGATACGTGGCGCTGGTCACATGGTCCCGATGGACGAACCGTTGTCCTTACAGCGACTGATCACCAATTGGATCCAAGACATACCAGTTCCCATACATAGCTCCTTGAAGGAAGACCTGATGTTGCAGCAAATCGTCAATAACTACACTTTATTATACTTTTAATTTTTAATCTGTGTTTTATTTATGAAGCCGTAAACAGATATTTTGTGGAACTTATTCCTTTATGTCGCGAAATTATTTTCAATTAACTTCTTTTTATCGTTTGGAATAGCCATCATTTAAGAAAAAAATATTAATTATACTTAGTAATGTATACTCAGTATGATATACGATGAACTACTTAGTATAAAATATCTTATATATGCCTCTAAAAATCTTTAAAAAAAATTGTTTATTCTGGTTAGCGTATTCGTGCGAATGTGAGTGACCGGCATTACAATATACGTAGTTTTTTTTCGATCATTGTCAATAGATGGCACTATAGTCTGTAACCATAATGGGTACAATAAGATAAACCTGTTTCACTATAGTTTTTATATACTAACTAGCTGTGCCCGCGACTTCGTCCGCGTGGAATAGTGACTGCATAGTAGGTAGTTACTACTTAACTTTTATTGAATAAACACGTACTACCATAAATAATTAAACGAACTGTTAGTAAAATTTATTACTAAACTGAGCTAAAAAATAAAAATAAATTCCTTCCTTGTATGGATGTTTTTGACAATATATATAGGTAACCGTTTCTACGAAAAATCTATTTTTTCATTCGTTGATCTCAAAAATAAAAATTCCAATCACCAGAACGACAGGAAATTTTAATAATTTATTTTAATTGTGTTTTGCACAATTTTGTTAAATTACGACTGGATGAAAATTGCGTTTTGACGTTTGTCTCAGCGCTCAGATCTTGCCTGTCTCACGCCGTAGTAACTAAACCGTTTAGACCGTGCAATAAAAATTAAATAAAAAAAAAACTCAACGCAACGAAGAAAAGTGCATAGAAAAAGGAAAAAATGTTGTGTGGTTTTATGAAACCACGGTAAAAGTGAAACTTAGGCACAAAATTATCGTATTTGTACGATAATGACTCCGAACACTGCTTTATACCTACTCGGCAGCCGACCGTCACGCGACATGCGCTACACAGACCAAAAAGTTTGAGACGATGTAATAAAAGTTTCACTAATTTTACAAACTTCCCGAAGATCTTTAAAAATAAATACCATTTTAAATATTTATAAAATTAAAAAAACAAAGTCAACGGGCTGCCATACCATCATTATCATATCATATACAATTATATTTTTTTTATAATGGTACTTAATTTTAAAGATCGTCGGGAAGTTTGTAAAATTATTATTTATTCCTTTTCCTTCGTTGCGTTGGGTTTTTCTTTTTAATTTTTAAATTTTTAACTTCGGTTTCTTATTTTCATGTGATATTTTCAAGTGAGCGAGACCTACCTCTACCTCCATATTACATTCCTACATCATATTGATATCTATAAGTTTGTTGCTCCTTGACATCTTTTAAGTTGGGCCATAACCGTGCACAAATTGTAATGGATCACAGTGGCAAAAGAAGTGGTATCTTTAGGAAAAAAAATTGCCAAGAGCCAGGCCTATGTGGCTTTGAGTAGAGTTCAAAATTTCCAGGGTGTGGCTATCCTCTCGCTCCCATATCCCCCTCTTCTTTCACAGACTTTCAACCCTTCTCTTTCCACACCTAGTAAATGGCAGAACCGATTTTGATGTAAACCATATTATCTAATTATACCTATATGTACACGTCATATCCTGTCGTTTGATGCTCCATTTGGTTTATTTATCTAACCACTGTCACCCCTAAATGTAATAAACGGATGAACCGATTTCGATAAAACACGTTGCTCTTTTATATTTTGATATGCCGCTTGAGTATATTATTTGACCACATTCGATTATTGTTCATTCCCACTTTCACCGCTGTAATCTAATAAATGGATAAACCGAATTGGATAAAAATATAATTAATATTTTTTCCCACATTCCCACTTTTACCTCTATATACCTAGGTATAATAAATGGATGAACCGATTTTGATACACTTTATCTAAGAACCAGCGTCGGAAAATATGCTGCCTAACACGCATCTAATTCGTATTACCTGTTAGCGAGCTACGGTGGCACAAACAGACAAACATAGCGGTCAAACACTTATCACCCATCTTTTTGATGGTTAAAAATGGTTAAAAGGGGTTAAAAATATAATACGACATAATTTAAAGGACATTTTATGTATAAAATTTACCTAGAAGTAAGCATAATTCTAATTTGACCCCTTCCCCCCCTACTACCTCAGCTTACCCCCCCACCCTTGGGGACTTTCGATATGATCACCTGGACATTTATAAGGAATAATTACTGTAGCGTATAACAGATAACTTACGTTTTATCGTACACTGTATAGTGTACAATAGAATGCCTTTGCAAATGTTCGCCGTGAATACTTAAATGGTCATAACTTTTTTATTTACAAACCGATTAACATGAAATAAACATTTAATGTTAAATGAAGATTACCACAATATATTAGTGAAAACCGCATCTAAATCGGATAAGCCGTTTCTGAGATTAGCGTGCACAAACATACAGACAAACAGACAAAAAAAATTATAACTACAGTTTTGGGTTTGAGATCGATTTAATAATAACCCCTGCTATTTTTTTTACATATTTTCATTGTACAGACATCACTTTTCTAGAATTTTATTATAATATGTATTGAATATTGATTGACCACGCGCAAGGTTACTAATTTCCACTACATCCTCACGCAAATCGTCAATTTTCATGAACATTGAATCTGTAAATAAAAAAAAATCAAAAGATAAGTGTACCTAATTTTAATAAAAAGCTACTAACAAATAACGTTTTATCAAGAACTAAAGTGACCTTCTTTAGGCGTATAATATAGTCTTGTAAAAGTTATACATGATAAAAATAAAATTTCATCATTTTCTTATTTTGTCATAACTTTAACTAATTAAAAACATGAGTCTAACCATATAATTATAATAAACAATAAATATAAAAGCTACAACTTACCTTTTGTGGGAACGCAAGAAGGCGAAAATTAAAAAAAAGCCGAAGATTTTTAAAAATGTAACCAATGAACACAATCACTGTTATCTACTATTACCCAAAGAGAATACAAATACTACGTCTATTACCTATATAACTGTAACTAACATCAAATAATAAACATCTACCCTCACTTATAAAAATTTAGTATATTCACATGAAATATAATAATAAACATCTACCCTCACTTATAAAAATTTAGTATATTCACATGAAATATAAGCGCACCTGAAATTTACTCTGGGAAGATATGAATTATTTATTTAATTTAAAAAAAAACAAACTCACCAACATCATAATATTTAAATTATGAATTTCCAAGGAGCGTTAATATTATGTAAATTGATTTAATTTTAATGAAATCTCATAGATGGCGCTGTTTTAAATTTGTCTTTATACTACTAAGATTCATTATACTGTTTCTCTGCCAAAATTACTTAAATGATGTAGTTTTTATAGTGTAAAGGTAGACAATAGCATGGCTTACTCAAAAACAACATTTAAACATGAGTTTTTATATTGTACGCTGTCGTAGTACACGGAATACGTAAGAAAAATAAAGGTTCACAGCTCCTCCCCCGAAGGTGATAGCATGATAATATGTATATAACAGCCTGACCCGACCTGTTAGTAATATTCATGCAAAATTTGAAGTAAATCCGTGCAGTACTTTCTGAGATTAGCCTGGACAAACATACAGACAAACAGACAAACAGACAAACCGACAAACAGACAAACAGACAAAAATTCTAAAAACTATGTTTTTGGCTTCTATATCGATTATAGATCATGGATTATGTATTCTTTTAAAAAAATATTCAATGTACAGTTTTGACTTTCCTACGATTTTATTATATGTATAGACTTAAAAGTCGGCTGAGTTCCACAATATTGTTTTCTGTATAACAAATAGAGCACAGTCACTGTTTATTAAAATCGAAGCGGTTACAGCTGAGTAAATAATTAATTACGGTCATTACGAAGTGATAGAGTAACGTAACAACCAAAAAATGTACAGATAACTAATGAAAACAAACATTTTGTTTGCATTACCTTATCTGCGGTAAACCAGTGAAACAGTAAATTATACGAACCAGTCGGCAACCGGTGCGGGCGTAAGGGCGTACTCGTACTCCATTCATATTTAGCTACAAGAGCCGGCTGCCGCGTGTTTTGTGATCTAACTACAATAATTTATTTTCGAAATGTTCTGATCTGTTATTTGGATATTGAACTGAAACAATGAAAAAGAAAATGTGCACGATGCTTCATATATTATTTATATTGTGGTAAGTACATAGTTAAACATTTAAATTTGCTTTAAAACAACTTTATTAACACTTTATTTGTGAGTTTGTGTGTATTTATATTATTAGGGTGTACACAATTTTGTTGAGTTCCATATCACATGCTTGTATGTGAATGCATGGAGTACCTAACTAACTTGTTTATTTGCGTTTTCAAGCGCTGACCTAAATATTGGTTTCCAATAAGTTTCGCTTGAGATATTGGTCACAGTGACGCGTGTTTACGTTTACTTGAAATAAAATACCTATTTTATCGTATTAGAAATATATAAATGATATAAAATGAATAAAGCAATCCATCAGCGTGCTGCTCCCATCGATTATATAAAAAGATGATGTCATGTCTACTCATAAATTAAGGGCTTGCGTCTTGTACTTTCGAAAGCTTTAGTTTCACCGACCGCGACGCCAGACACAAATTTATTTCCGTCCATTCTTTTGCAGCGTAAATTTAAACCTTGACTTTGAGGGTAATTATAAAATAGGGTATTTATGAAATATAACATAGTTAGGCATTTTATTGTTAAAGATAATTGAATACCTACTCTCTATTATAATAAATGGTAATTACATACACCTATAATATATGTAATGGTCCTCATAATTAAAATGACCTATTTTCTGTTCTTATAATTAATTCTATTTGAAATAAATGAAACGCTCGACACCCTACTGCGGTCATCAACCGTTACTAATTGCCCATTTATTGAATACATTTTAGTTCTTATTCAAGATAAACAAACCTATAATATTTCTATCTATATATACCTACTATTCTCAATTCTGTGTCAACAAAACCATGAAAATTGAATACGCAATATACTTTATTTTTAGCGCGACAGTTCACCCTATATTGACTGCGACACCATTAATCCTTACGCCGTTTGTCAACCAAAACAACACAGAAGAAGCCAGAAATCGATCGGCCGTTGACCCCAAACTTTTCCTCGATGTAAGGAGCTATTCAGGTTTCTTAACTGTCGACGAGAAACACAACTCGAATCAGTTTTTCTGGTACTTTCCAACTATAAATAATGGTGGACGGGATATGCCCTGGATCCTTTGGCTTCAAGGTGGATTAGGGTTGACCAGCATGGCGGGGCTCTTCAATGAAATTGGGCCTTTTGAATACATTGTAAATGAAACTAGAATGTCCAGTGGTGGATATTTAAAAGGTAATTTGTGAAAATACAATTGTGATTTTGTATGAATGTATGAATGATTGAATGGATGCTGGATTTTGGGATTTTATATCTTACTGTTTGTAATTTTGCAGATAGGGAACATTCATGGAACAAAAAGTTTTCAATGGTGTTTATGGATAACTCCGTCGCTGAGGGATACAGCCATACGAATAAAGATTTATCAGGTATACCTGGGGATGAAGAGATGGTAAGTTTATAATCTTGTCTCATATTTAGTAATAATATCTATATTCTTAAAATCGTAAAAGATTATTAAAATCTCTAAATCATACCCGAATTTTGTTTGCACTGCAGTTTTTTGTTGCAAATTCGTTACATTTGAAATACTGTATACCAATTTTATGAATAGGCAGTGATGTTCATTCACTTAAATATATTATGTTTCCTTGAAAAAGTATAATTAAACAATTTTCATTTAAGGTTCTTATTTATTTTTTCAGTATGCAAGTAATCTTCTATCAGCTCTGCAACAATTGGTACAAATATACCCAGAATTAGGTAAAGGCCCACTCTATATCGCTGGGGACAAATTTTCGGGCCACTACGCGCCAGCTCTGGCCATGAAGATCATGGAGACGAACTCGACAATACCCATTAACTTAAAGGTAGGTCATGTCTAGTTATATGATATATCGTGTTTCATTCTTGCATGTAATGTACCTAATCTTTTCCTGTCTGTGGCATATTATTATGAATAGATTGTTCTCCACGACTTTGTAATTACATCTACCTTTATTTACTTCGACTGTGGTCTGTGAGTGGTAATATATACCTGCATTTTATGCATTATACATCCTTGGTTAGTCTGACATATCATTCTTTAAAAAGTTTCTAACAATTATTGGCACGGAAAATTATTATTCTTCTTCGGTATTAAATCAATTTTTCATGCTCATATTAATTGTGTCATCTCATTGTCTTAGTCATAACTAACTATTGGTACCGCAAGTGGCAGTATTATTATGTACACAGTTTAGACAAAAGAAACCTGTATTAGGTTAAACAAAAAAAAAAACAGATAACATTTTTTTTTAATAATTTATTAATTCTCGTAACAATGCAATACCAGAATCATAACAACTGGCAATTAATATCTCACTCATAACCTTGGCATTTTAAAAATTCGTTGATATCGCAAAACTTTTCGGTCGGGAAGTAATTTGTGAATTCGAGGGCAGATATAGTTTGTTTCTCCTCCAGTATAATCACGTTCAATTAAAGACTAAGTTCGGCAAAAATTATTATTAAATCATAATTCTTTTACACAATCGAGTTATGTGTAATGTGCGCAATTGAATTCATTTTCTTAGTTACATACCTGATACCCTTACTTATTAAGATTTCTTTAGTTCTTCATTTGACATTTCTTTATCACATCGGCGTATAACGTAGGTATAAACTATAAACCCTTATACCATGCTGCACACGCTAAAAATAGATTTAGAGAAATTCTCCTTACGCAGTAACAGGGGTTTACCCCACAGACATTTAAATCTGGAATCTCCAAGCATATTTTGTTTTATTGGCGATTCACTTCCACAACAGGAAAAATAGTGGAACTTATCTTTCACCTTGATTATCTAGAATATTTATTTATAATAATTTTATAAAAGAAAGATCCCGCTGCAGCTGCACTATTCGATCTGATTTTTCGTATCCTTATTATATTTATAAACATTTAATAAATATATTACGGATTTTTATGGAAATATTTTCTCTTTCAGGGTATTATTTTAGGAAATCCAATTTTGAATGGAGACAGTGTGGCGGATTATTCATCCACATTTTATAACTTCGGCTTGATCGATCGTCAGGGTGTGCTGGCTGCTAAACCATTACAGGATAAATTTATTAAGTCCTTAGGAGATGGGATTGCGAGCAACGCTTATAGTGTAAGTAATATTCCACCACCATCTTTTTAAACCTGATTTATAAACAATATGAAAAATACTATAAATCTTCACAAGTAGACAACTAAACCTGTTAATTGAAGATAAGTGGAAAGTATATTAATAGATATGTATTATGTTGTTAATTATTTTCCACGAATATGTTTTATATAATGTGTTCATTTTAATTTAAATGATGATAATGATATTAATTAGGTATTCTGACACATTTATTCTATTGTGATACAGCATTGAACAAAACTGTGACAAACGGTGACTATAATGTATCGTCATTCATAATTACTACGAAACCAAATTTATATCCCACACGCTGACATTACATGCGTTGTTTAGTTGTTAAATATTCTACGTGATTTTCCTAATATGTGATAAGACAAATTCAACAACCTGCATAGGTAGTCATAAGTCATTCATATATCTATAAAACAATGACAAATATGAATGAATTTCAATTGCCCTTTTACCTTTAATTACAATTTTAAATTATCCTACACGCCAAATACCAACAATAGGTAGGTAATTCCAATTAATTATTTCAAATATGTACAATAAGTATTGTTTATCTTCCAGTTTCGTGAAGACCTTCTAAAACGTTTGAAAGAAATGTCTGGAAAACGACAATTATACAACGCTATCAAGGATTATGTCAATTTGGATTACAACTTCTACGACTACATCACAAAAGCCGATGTCAGAGAGGCCCTGCATGTTGGAGACCTTACGTTTTCCATCAACGATTACTCTGTTATAACAAACATGCAAAAAGACTTTTTAAATAATATCACAGCTAAATTAGAGAAGCTTCTGGAAAAATATAGGGTTCTCATTTATTGGTAAGTATGTTAAATTTATTTACAGTTATTTTTGTAAGTTATAGAATGTTAATAATGTCGCGTATGGTATATGACGGAGACATTCCACATCTTCATGGACCTATATGTTCCAATTTCCTTAAGGGTAAATAGAAGATATGTCTTGTTTCCAGCTAAAACAATACTATTACATATACAGGGTGTACATAATCGTTAAGTGTGCACAGGCGATTATTCCGTAAGTATTGCAGATATCAAAAAAACTATAAACTGATATCGAAAGCCCTGTATCTAATGAGTAAAATGGCGAAAATAACTTTTTAAAAATAAAACGGGAAATATCCAAAAATTTTACATCAAACGCGCCCATACATTTAATTTCCCATACATTTTGTATTCAAAGCAAATGTTCGAAGTGACATCCTCGTTTTGGAATAACATCATAGAAATCTAAATAACAAGACACATAGAAGTGCTATAATGTCATAATTCGTATGAAAACCGCTGTCGCCAAAATCAACACATTTAAACCGATAGCTAAACAGTACACACAAGTAAACTATGCCTTTTATTGGACAGCTTGATTTTAGTGAAAACTATCTTAAATATTAAATTAAGCTTTTTAATATGTGTCCTAACGCACGAATTTACGGTTTATTTTAGAATAACATCCCTAAGTATATGAGACGTTTTGTTTATTTTTGCTCCAATACGCAAAAATTCGGCTTTTCTACAACAGAGGTTGTCAATTTTCAACAGATATAACTTTGAACATAAACTCATAGAAATAAGGTTGAAATTTGTGTTAAACGTGATACATAATAAGAATGGTCGACTGTGTCATTCATTGTTATTTCGATTACTATGGTGACACTCGTAATACTTGTAAATATTCTATAATTTTAAGGAAAAACGGCAATATTTATAAACAAAAATTCTTACCGGTGAAATTTTATTCCTTTATTAGTACAATTTATGGAAGAATTTCCGCACTGGGAAATGCTGTAACACACCATGTTTACTCACGCACGTGTCAGGAACAACTGAACAAGCGACCACCAAGCGACGAACAGACTTGTGGCATGGTAACCACCTGAGCGGCGACAATGTCACGCGCGCTTACCACTTCTATTGCCTTGTTATTTAGATTTCTATGAATAACATTGTATTCCACGTCGAGCTCTATTTACAGTTTCTAAATGAATTTGCATTAAGACGATACACAAAAAAAAATCCACTGCTTGGCGGGCGGAGTCTAATAGCTCGCTATCGCAAACGCGGGTGTGCGCGAAGTCATTCTTGCATACTCGCCGCGCTGCCGCTGGCCGACTCGGGACAAACATGTATGGAGTCGTCATACAGTTATAATATTGTTATACATATATTTAATTGTTGATTTATTGGTTTTATTTTCTTGCTTATAAACACAAAATTATCTTCTTTTTAACAACTACTTAGACATTATTAATAATTATTAATTATTATTATTTCGTAATGTTTACTTTATTACAAAACAATACAGGTTATAAATAATCTTTAAAATAACAAAAAATATTGTTACTCTGAAAAAATGAAATGGTACCTAATTACGCGGACTACTGAATTGATTTAGATAGAATTTGATGCTGACGTAGATATTACATCATGCCCAGAAATGAAAGGTACTATTTCTGAAAGAAGTTATAAACCCTAATTCTTCTCAGTCAAAGTCAAGAGTGGAAGATATCGCTAATACAGTAAAACTGATGCGAAACTTTGGATGTTAATTTGTATATTTTTTTGTTAGTTGTTACTTAATCACGTCAAGACTACATTACCAATTTTGATAAAATATAGCTAATTGCCTGGATTTACACATAGGATACTTTTTATCCGAACTGAACACTTCTGTGGGATAAAACAGGATTCACGATATAACCTAATTCCACGCGGGCAAAGCCGCGGTCGGAATGATATTTTTTTAAATAAAAAAATTGTTTAAAAAAAACACAAAATATATTGACGCATGTATTTATTTTTTGCACTCTATTATAATTGTAATTATTCATTACAAATAATCAAAATAAAATAGCCAGAACAAAGTTAGGCCCTGGTAGGATAGGTAGGCAGGTACAGCAATGTGAGACGAACACTGGCTTATTTATACCAATAATAATGTATTATAAACATTAAATTAAGTTTACTTTCTAACAACAAAAATACATAATATTAGCTAATGTGAAAACGAATCAACCAATCATCCCACAACAATGAAATGTGCACACAAATATTCATCCAAATCGGTTCATGTGATTAGGAGGAGTGACTGCAGCGCCATCCTCCGGGCCCAATTGTGTTTCCAGATCACCCAGGAACTCAATTTAATATACTTACACAAAATTATTCGAAATGAAAACTCACATTACTATGTAAATATGAATATAAACCGGTTTTAGTACTAAGCAATTTCCCGCACAGGTGTAGTAAGTATAAATGAAATAAATATCCTAACATCAAATTCTTTAAACCTAAACCTAACATCAAATTCTTTATACAACATACTTATCTACCACCTACTAAGAAATTCTTGAAATTTTTTCGTATTTTTTTAAAATATAATACTACTCCAACGAGCTCCTGTTCCATAATTCCATATTACGTCCACCATACTTCCACTAAGTTCACCATGATTTTTTATTTCTTTGCACTTTGTTGCTTTTTGCTAAAAATGGAATCATGCGATAAAACCAGTAGAGCGTTGATAACATACATTTTTGACTGAATAAAGGTACTTACGAAGGAGTGGGTTCACATTGTGAACAATCAGTGGGTTTATTTTCCTTCTGGATTCCGGATTTCTGAAAAGATTATTTATGCTATAAATGAAAAAATCTTACACATTCGTTATGTACTTAAAACAGGGGTACATATCAAACATCGTCTATAATACAATTATCATCAAATTTAAAATAAAAACAACTTACTTCATTAATTTGTTCCAATTGTAAGCATTCTTTTTCCTCCAACCTTTATGTTTCTTCTTCTTATTTTCTTTATTGTCCCCATTTATCTCATTTTGTCTTATCGTGTTGTCACCCTTTTTTACGATTGCGCGAGCGACACAAGTTCCCCGTGTGACGGCCGTAGCGGGAATGACTCGTGCAGCGATCGGGGTAGGAAGGTACAGGGCGGCTCTCGCTATATTGGCTGGTCAGGCGCTAATTTCAAGTATTTCTTGTTTATTTCAAAACCATCGCATATTTCAAAATTCTAACACGGTAGACGTATAGGTTGTATATTTTATAGTTAATATCCAAAAAGTCGTAACTTTACGTTTGTTATTTTGAAGATGCCAGAGATTAAAAAAAAATAACAATGAGAACTTTGTATTTTTTTTCTATCGAGAAAATATCATGGAATCATGTTTCTAAAACGGTAGACGTATTGTGTTACTATTGAACTTTCTTGTCAAGAATTTTCATCACGACAACTTTAATAATATAAAAATTACGAAGGTTTAAAAAGGGCCGTAAATGTTAGAAAAATTAATTCATCACCTTAAAATTTGCGAAGTAATTTAAGCACAAAACCAAAAAAAGAACCAAAACCTTTCATATTACATGTTGGGGATAGTCATATCTCATACAAAATGTATGGGCGTGTTTGATGTAAAATTCTTGGATATTTCCAGTTTTATTTTTAAAACGTTATTATTGTCATTTTACTTATTAGGTAAAGGGCTTTCGATATCAGTTAAAAGTTTTTTGATATCTGCAATAGTTACGAAATAATCGCTTGTGCACACTTAACGATTACACCCTGTATATTCTGGCTTTCGCCCCTGTAGTTTCCACACATAGTGTTTTCTTAATAATCAATATTGTCTTTGGAATAATTTATGTTCCTTTGAATTATTTATTTATACTTGGAATCACACTGTATTATATTAATTGTTCTAACAATAAACATACTTTTTATTACAGTGGACAGTTTGATCTGGAAGCCCCATGCGTTCCGAATGCAGAGGCTCGCAGGAAATGGCAATGGAAGAAGAGAGAGGACTTCCTCAAAGCCTCTCACTTGCCTTGGTGGTTCAATGATTCTATGGCTGGGTAAGTTTCAAATTCAAATTATTTATTTGCAATAAATGTGGTACAAAAATTAAACAACGTTCTAGAAATATGTAAACTAGAAATACAGTGTTCTTCGCATTTTATTTTAGTGATCTGAATCTTGATCAGAATAATAGGATTCTGTTAGTACTCTATAGTCTTTGGGTACGTTAACGTAAAATGTATTAATTATAGTCCCGTGTCCAAGCGCAAATACCAAATTAGGTTTGATTTTATCATATCATCTAGTAGTGATAATAAGTAGATATTATCATTTCGAACTTTTAGATATGCCAACGTTTCAAGATTCAATAGTGTAGAAGTATTATTTTCTACAGTTTTGCCCGACGTTTATTGTCTTTCTGAAACAGCTATGTTCATTCTATATACCGTATAGGTTCCGGTTGTTCTAATAAAATAATTTTGTTTCAGCTATATAAAATCAGGTGGAAACCTAATGGAAGTATTAATAACAGACACGGGAAGTTTAGTGCCCATAGACAGACCAGCCGAATTGTTCCATCTAATCTCAAACTTCATAGACAACAAAGAGTTCAACTTCGTTCTTCCACCGGATTACGTCATCAATGAAAATTACACTGCTCCATATGTTGAGGAACCCAAAATTGAACCTAATGACAATCATGTTAAGCTCACTATTAGTTTGATAGTGAATATAGTTCTTATTCTGTTACTGTTATTGGGAATAGTGCTATTCTTGAGATTTAAGAAGAAGATCAAACAGCTCTATGGGCCTGTGAGTGAAGGAGCGATGAATATGAGATAATTTTTTTGCATATATGTTTGTTGCACATGTACTTACTTTAATTAACCATTTGATAATACATCAAATGACTTATATACTTAAGTTGGAGTAAAAAGTATGCCATTTCGTTTTCATACGCTATTAATTAATGCACAATATAAATTAAGACAAAAAGAATTTAATGCCGTATTATTTGACTTTAAAAAATAGGAGGAAATATTAAAAATTCGTTGAGTAATTTTCTGTGGTTCCTATTGTATTATCTACTGTATAAGAACTAGTAATTTAATAAATAAGACCATGTTATTTTTTTAAATAAATGTTCTACGTGAAATGCTTTTTTTATTATATTACTAGCGGTCCGCCCCGGCTTCGCCCGTGGTACATGTTTACATTTTCTCTACATAAGAACCATCCTCGTACTTCAAGGAATATAATAAAAAAAGAATTATCGAAATCGGTTCAGCCGTTCTCGAGTTATGCGCTTACCAACACATTTTGCGATTCATTTTTATATATATGTCACGGCTAAAGGTAGGTGAGAACATAAACTTAAGATTAGCCGGCTAAACTTAGGTTTATTTTCGACGAGGTGTTAATGTTAGTTTGTTCTATCTTTAGCCGGCTAAACTTAAGTGTAACCGCAGGCCCGTGGCTAAAAATGTCGGGGTGGGTAGATTTGGTTAGCGCCGGGCCGGTGGAGGGCTTGAGGGGCCCGCACAGTGCCAGAAAACACTCGCCCTGTTCCTTACATGTATTATAGTAACCAAATCTACCCACCCCGACTCAGGGTAGAAAGCTGGTGGCTAGGTTAGGTTAGGTTAGAACTCTTAAGACCCGCACGAGCCGAGCGAGCGCAGCGAGCGTGCTGCGGCAGCAGCCGGCGAAGTGCCAGAAAACACTCGCCCTGTTCCTTACATGTATTATAGTAACCAAATCTACCCACCCCGACATTTTTAGCCACGGGCCTGCGGTTACACTTAAGTTTAGCCGGCTAAAGATAGAACAAACTAACATTAACACCTCGTCGAAAATAAACCTAAGTTTAGCCGGCTAATCTTAAGTTTATGTTCTCACCTACCTTTAGCCGTAACATATATAAGATTATGAATTCATATTATATTATCTGTGACTACTTTACGTCAAATAAATTATGAACATATGATAGGTAATCGCGGGTTCGTCCGTTCGTTCGTTCGCGCGACACAGCTAGTAGAAATAGAATAAAACTTATTATAAAACTTAATATTAATTATAAAACTCCATAATTCACGGGTACCACAAGAAGTAAGTAACTTACCTTATAATATTATGTTGGCAGGCGGTGACTCGCCCTCTCACTGTCATTATCCCCCCCACATCACTGTGGAGGGCTTCCTAAATATGCGATATTATTATGCTTAGCATTTTTTGCAAATGAAAATATTGCGTAATAAAGCAAGGTTGGAACGCCTTGACCATTTCTAACTCTCACAATTTGCATTCAATACTTAAAATTTGCCAACATTTAAAAATTGCACTTCAAAATCGATAAATTAAAACGTAAGAGTGATTTTATAATTGTTTATTATCATTGAAATTTGAATATGTTATGTAGAAGGTTGCCAGTCAATGAATTTATTTAGGATTGCCAGCGCCGCTTCAGGCTTGTCTGATGGTACCATGTGTCCCGCGCCGCGGACCATCACTTCAAGCAAATTACCTCCTTCTTTGTAGTAACTGGAAAAATAAAATTTTAAGTTCACTCAAGTTTGTCAATTTTTATGGTTTCGATTACCTTAATGTTATTATTTTATATATTTTTGCAGTTGAGCAGCTCAATTTAGAATTTTAGGGAAATAGCAAAATATAGCAATAGCCCAACGACATGAATCCTTTAGACCTATCAAATAAAAGAAAAAAAAAACAATAAGCTCCGAAGTCACGATATTAAGGTTTCCTTTGTTTATTCTTATCATACCTAAGTACATACCCTATTAATAATGTGTCATTGATCATCAAAGGCTCTCTCGTAGCATTTTTATATTTAGCAGCACCCGAAAAAGACAGGGAGTTGTATGTGTTCACAGATGGATAGTATGGCACTATTGTGTCTAAGTGACCACTGAAAAAACATAAAAGTAATTATCTCTATTTAGTTTGCCTCTGGACCGTGGACGGACTATGAAATTATTCGAAACAACGTACTTGAAAAGCAATACTTTATAGTGATCCAAAAGCTCGTTTAACCATGGTTTTGCACTGTTCATGAAGTCTGATGTAAGTTTCGTGTATACTTTGCCAATTTCTAAAAATTTAGTAGAACCGACGTGTAAACCTTCACGCATTTTCTTTGTTTCTAAAAACTTTTTATATTTCCTTGTAAAAATATCACTGTCACTTAAATAATTGTACGGATTGGGTAAAAACGCAGCATGTCGAGAAATAACATAGCCATCCATAAAATCCTGAAGAAGAAACAAAAAATAAATTAAATTATTTTATTACATACTGGCGGTCCGCCCCGGCTTCGCCCGTGGTACATGTTTACGTTTTCTCTACATAAGAACCATCCTCGTACTTCAAGGAATATAATAAAAAAAGAATTATCGAAATCGGTTCAGCCGTTCTCGAGTTATGCGCTTACCAACACATTTTGCGATTCATTTTTATATATAAGAAGATATATGATTTATTGCAAAATGCTACAGTCACTTCAAAATATAGTTAACTACCTACATAGAATTAAATTGGAAATAAACGGAATTCGCATTTTTTGTTTAAAATTGGATAAGTGATAAGTCATAGGTATTTGTAATGAAAAATAAAAGCTTTTAATAGGTATTAAGATTAGAATTATATATATAGATTACATCAGATCAAAAGCAAAACGTATATTCGAGTGATACCTATGCATTTTCTATTCTATGTATTAAACTTATATATTATAATCTATGTATTATTAACTGCTTACCTAATTTTATTCAGAAAAGTAAAGATATCGACTTACCGAAAAAGCTTTGGCTATGTTGCCTTTTTTAATGTCCTCCACGGTTTTGTTTTCTTTAGCGGCAAAATCTTTTGCAGTTCTATCATCCATTAAGCCGGTCTCTCGGAGAAATACACTACTGCATTGTAATGTTATTGGATCAATGAATCCATTGCCAATCATGAGACCCTAGATATTATTGATAATATGTTTAAATGGTAGGTATCTATAGATCGGTTTGGTGATCCTTCAAGTTAAATCAAAAAAATGTCCAGTATTCGAGACTAGCATGCAAAAAAATATTTAGAATTTTTATACACATAAATTTTTAACCGCCGCTGTTACAATCGGTGAATAAGAAACATCCTAAGAGATAGAGCATAGCATGTTCTCTGTAGAAATAAAAAGTTTTATTCTTTACGTGAGAATCGTAAACATAACTATTGAAAAAGGCAAATTTTATTAGTTAAAGTAAGAGAAACCTTTAAATTTATAGGTTCATCTGCATTTCTATGCCAATGGATTTGTATGGCGAGTGAGGGTATGTGCTTCCCGGCGTATGATTCTCCTGCGATATAGAATGGCACTCGTCGTAGATTCGGGAACATCGTCATGAATTGTTGTAACGCAGAGTACAGGTTTTCTGCTATCTAAAAAGGAATATTTAAATGGAAAAATACACTTATCCGCGAGTTTACAAAATTAAAGAGAGTTTTACTTTAGGTAGTTTTACCCTTGCGTTTTGGCGTGGCAGAATATGAACTGACTTTGACGACGGATAGAAAATTATTGACTACAGTACCTACAGGACAAATACAATTAAGTATATTATGTATTACCGTAGTTTGATTAGTTGCGTATCCTTCTATATCCGAAAAGCTGAAACCAGTACCAACGGGATTGTCGATGAAGAGAAGGGAATATTTATCTCCCCAGGAATATTTGTTCTCTAAAATGAAAGATAATAATATAATAATTCGATGTCGAGTAGAGGCAAAGATTCATGATAGATGCAAATGGTAAGAAAATTACATATTTTCCGTGAAATCACAATTCACAGTAGAGAGAAAAAGAACATTGAACCCTTAAACATTTTGGTTGCTTAATACATTTTGTTCATACTTTTTAATTCCATATTTTCTGAAATAGTGAACGGCCCGATTTCTTCAAACAGTCCATACATTGATGACGCACCGGGACCCCCTTGTAGCCACAGGATTAAGGGCGTATCTTCCACTGCTTTATCCATTACAGGGAAATACCAAAACCAAAGATTTCCATTATATTTTTCATTGACCTGCGCACAAAAAATCTAACATTAGACAAAATTGCCACAAGCGTTGTTAAAAGTTAGCCACAATCCTACTTTTTAATTCTTCAGAAGACAAAATAAGTAGACATTTTTTGGGTAAGTATTCGCCTTATACACCTCGTTACCACCACCTTATTAATTATTATACACCTCGTTCTGAATTTCGCAAGCAAAATGTTTTTGTTAATTGTTATTTACTTTACTTACCCGTAAACTTTGTAAATTTATAATTTTTATATAAAAAATTATAGCAAAAGCTTAAAAACCTCTTAAACTCACAGTAAAGTAACCCGCATAACTTTTTATTCCAGGCATTGTGCAATTAGAATTTACTTCTGCAGCTGATCTCGCTTTTTCTAATTCATTGTTCTTCAGTAATGGTGTCAATATTAGTGGTTTTTCATCTGTGGTATATTCAGGAGCTTCGTAATATGTATTATATGTTCGTTCCAATAATTCGCGGTATGGATCTTGGCCTGCGTGCGGAATAGTATATCCCATTGTTAAACTTAGTAAACATCTAAAAATATTAAAAAAGTATAAGTAGTTTTAAATTATCCAATTCTTAGGGATAGAAGCAGGTACAAAATACTTTTCATTGGAAAAAGTTAATATTGAAAAAATCGAAGTCAAAGTCTTACATTTTCAAAAATAGTAGTTTTACGATCATGGTTATCGCACGAGTATTTTGGCAACAAATGAAAATAAAGCTAATCTAGCATTTGTTATACACTTTATATACCTACCTAGATTAACGTTATAAATTGCTAATCTAATTAAAAAAGTCGTAATTAATTTTATCAACCTAAAACTTTGATATTGTTGTACTAATGCTCATTAAACATTTTCATGGCAACCTAATCAAAAAATTGTAAATATCAGTACCTAACTAACTAGGAATAATGAGAAAAAAATGTTTAGAGTATTGACCCGACTTAATTAGAAAAAATAAATCTACCGGCATACGAATTTTTCATGGCAATGCATAAAAGTGTATCAATTATCTCTCAATTGATACCGACATGAAGTGTCGTATAGTTAATAATGTCGTATAAAATTTTGAAACTTAGACATTATTCGCTCATAATTTCAGTAATCATCTAACTTCTAGAGAATCTAAAACAAACAAATAAATAAACAATTAAGTAGTAAAAGTAAGGTAAATTAAACACAGTGAATTTAAAATTATTTATATTCTTCTATGAATCTGTCAATTATGAACTTGGCGACATCAGGCTGTTCTTCCGGCACCATGTGGCCAGCTCTTCTTATCAACACCTCTGCGAAATTGCCTCCGCTTTTCTTGTACCTGGGATATTAAAATTACTAGGTACATTAGGCAATAGGCAATGATATTATGCGTAAAAGGTGTAGATAGGTAACTAACACTAGAAATTCAAACACAGAAAACTAACGTTCCCACCGTTTTATTTAATAAAAACAAAATTTCTAATGAAGAATGATGAAAACTGAAAACAGGCTAAGTTACTAGGTTTAGTGCCTTTAAAATAATCTATCTCATACATCAGAAAACGGATTATTCAACACTAATTCATAATAGTTCCTGTGATTAGAGCGTTCAAACAAACACGCAAAATTAATATAAGACAAGATAAAAGATTCACAATGTTATTTGATCTTTCAATGAAACTTACGCCACAATTGTTCCATCGATAGCGTTTCGTAGCCGTCGCCGCGAGGCTTTAATATATTCAGGGCGACGAGACCAGTTCAATTTGGAGTACAAGTTCCTTGACAGACCATAGGGCAGGATAACATCTAATTGACCGCTAGGGAAAAAAATATTTTAAATACCGCAGTCATACCGCATCGCAGTGCACCTAGACTAGACCAGAGAGATAAAAACATGAAGCTTCAATAAATAACATGCTTCTGAAACCTCACAAAGAAACAGTTCAATCAAGGCAGGACTTTTCGGAAAATAAAAACTTTTGATATTAGTAATCTATACTAATATTATAAAGAGGAAAGGTTTGTATGTATGGTTTTCACGCATAAACTACTGGACCGATTTTGATGAAATTTGGCACAGATAATCTTTAGACCCTGAGAAAGAACATAGGCTACCTTTTATTGCGAAATATGTACCACGGGCGAAGCCGGGGCGGACCGCTAGTTTACATAATAAAGATCTATTAATAAGATCGTCAATATACCTACTTATCGATCTTATCAAAAAGCTTATTAAAATTTGTGGAACATTCTAGGTATACGTTCGCAGCTAATTATTTTTAACCAATTATACTGTACACATTAACGTTAGTTGATATGAGATGATATGAGTGTGAGTTTCATTTAACTAATATTTAGCAATATAGCTAGGTTGGTAATTTACCTGTAGCACATAACCCCATAATGCTCCAACAGCTCCTCCACGAACGGTTTCGTCGTATTCATCATATCTGGCTGCATCTTCTGATACACGAGTTGATTGTTGAGATTGAAAGAAGCATTCCCTACATGAATCGCTTCTCGGATGTCGTGTCGATTGACAAACGCTTCGAACGCTGGCGCCCCGCCTCCTTGGTCCATGTTGAAGTTGTAGAAACTGACGCCGCTGTGCTTTTTGATATACTCTAGCGTTTTGTTAAAACCCTGTAATGAAATTGTTAGTTTCATTGTTTAGTAAAGGTGGTGTAGTAGTGTAATAAATAATATTTTTTAGTCGAATATAGTTTCGTTTTTAATTTCTAATTTTGGAGTAACTAACTATGCGAGATGGAAAAAAATATCTTACCAACAGTTTTTTTTGAGTACGGTACTTCTAAAACTTATGATGGATTTAAAAATAAGTTTCTATTTATTACGAATTTCACTTCCGTAAAGTTAGATATAATTCTTAATAATTATAATTACCAAAGCTGCATCCAACATGCGTTCCTCATGAATAGCCTGAACCGTGTCTTGTTCAATTATTTTCAACACTTCGACCTGTGTATCATCTAATAGGCCAAGAATTCTAGAAAAATCGCTGTAATGCATCATACTTAGCGGGTCTATTAATCCGTTTCCGATGGCAATACCCTATAATATGAGATTTATGTATTAGCATAGCGATAAAATTAATTAAAATAATAAATAAAATTAAATTTTATCATAATTAAGAAAATCTTCAATAACTGGAATTTTATAGAGTTCCTGTTTAAGTATTTAAAAATATTTGAAAGACTATAGTAATTAACTTAACTTTTATTACGAACACAATTTTGTACGTTTATACTTTTTTTTTGTCACACACTATAACTAATTCAGATTACCCTAATTTGTGCAAAAAGGCAAAATATCGCAATAATCCACTACGGCCACAGATTAGATATAGATACTAGTTACTACTCTATGGCTTACTTACTTTTAAGTTAATAGGGTATTTGTTCATTCGCCTATGAATTTGAATAGCCAAAGCCGGGACGTATTTCCCGGCGTATGATTCTCCCATTACAAACAGAGGTGCTTCCTTTATCTCGGGGAATAACTCCAAAAATTGAATTAGAAATTCATACATCTGTTCCCCCACCTGTTAAAGTTACAGTTAAAAGTAATATTAGTATATTACTATTATTATATTAATATTAGTATAAAGTAATTTAATTGTTAAACGATTAGTCATTCTACCTTGCATAAGAATAGGATATCATTAAAATTAATATCGATCTCGATTTAAAAAATAAATAAAGCTGTGAAGTCACCCAGATCTTGTAAAACCGCGAAAAGTGTTGAATTTATCAACATGACAATGTGTACAAAAACCAACTAATTAATTACACAATTAATTATTGCGCTATCAGGGCATTATATCAAAATCACACTCGTACCTAAAATATAAATAAAATAATTGCGCAAGAAGCCTTACATCATCTTCATTATTCGTGTATCCTCGATCATCGCTTGTAAAACTGAATCCAGTACCCACGGGTTGATCCAGAAACAGCAGCGAATAATTCGAAGCCCAAGTAACTGGCCGTTCAATTACTGAAATAATTTGAAAAATTTCACTCTCGTCTAACATTTAAAAATAATAAAAAAATGTGTGCGTGTACAAAAAAATAATTTACTATTTAAAGTATGCAACTTTATAGAAATACGTCGAATCACGCGTGGTAGAGATAAGAAAAAGATGGCGCGTAACGGAAAAATGTTACACTATTTTATTTTCCAACCCCGATAAAGAAGTTTCACTTCAATAATGCTACAAGTAGTACACAGAATTTAACGACAGTTTTGACAGCTCTGAAATAATGAAAAGGCATACCTTTATCATCTGCTACTTGAAATGGTCCTATGATATCGAATAAGCCTTTCAGAGATGAGTAACCCGGTCCGCCTTGCAACCAAATAATCAATGGGGTCGTACTCATATTTGATTTAGGAAAGAACCAGAAGAACAGATTGCTATCGTATTCATCCCTCACTGTTATGAAGCCGGAGTAACTCTTTATGTTCAGGAATTTAGAGGAATCTACCTCGGCTAAATTTCGAGCAACATTGACGCTCCCATTTCTAATATGAGGCGTTAAACGTAAACAGTCTATGGATACGTTTTCTGATGTGAATGATAGACGAAACCTTAAGCTACAATAGAAAATTTATTTTAATTACATAAACATATTACTTAAGTATATCCTGCGAAACTTTTAAAGAAAAGAAAAAATCGATTCAAACCCGCGTTTTTCGCCTTCGCAGGGGTGGATTTAAACGTTAAGTATGAAAATGAATACTGAGCAAGCAATATAGTATAATTACAAACATTCGATTAGAATGTGAACGTTACAAATATTTGTCAACAGTTATTCAATTAAGTAGCAGATGCCTATCTAATAATTAGAAATAGCATTCGCCAAACGAGTCTAGATACCGATACAACAGGTTTGAGGTAAATGTACCATATAATTACTATTAGATTATTATTTGTTTAAAAGGTAATATTACAAACCAGAATAATAAAAGAACACTGAACAGCGGGTCTACCTTCATTATGACGTGAAATGAACTGATTCATTCCAATGTTTCCGATTGAAAGTAAACTCATAATGAACTGTGAAGATAATTCTGTTATTCACTGAACAGTTTTAATCAATCATATCGAACATATTGAGCGAGAGTTTCTTATTGATGTCGTTTAGTGAATTAAATGTAGAGTCCATTCGTGCATGGCATGAAATATTAATCATTTGTTATGTTCCTGAATAAATATATGTATATAGAGGTGGTTAATACAGATATTATAATTTAAAATTGTAAATTAAATAATAATTAACTCACTATATAAGTAGATAGTACACTATACCTAATATATAAAAAAAGTAGCTTCCCACTTCTGTCAGTCCCTATCTCTGCTCTCATCTTTAAAACCAAGCAACAAATTGTCATGCAGTTTTTTTAATGGTTCAGGAGGTTAAGTTTATACAAAGCGAACGAAAAGCTGAAACTACTTAAGGGCTTGGTCTAGTAGTGCAAACAAATGCATCCTGTCATCCTATATGTAAATAATACAAATGTACTAAGGGAAAGTTGCTCCACTTAATTTTTAAAAATTAAATCATTCGTATAATTTAATATTCGTAATAAGTACCAAAAATGACAATTTGAAACAATTTTCGTGAAAATTACACCGGGTGATTTTTTTTTATCAGTACACAAAATTTGCGAATACTTTCTATTGATATCTTCAACTTCATGTTTATATAACTGATCAACTTTTACAAAGAAATTTGGACGAAATATAAAAAAAAAAAATGTGTGCGTGTACTAGAGTACACACGTAAGAAGTGAAACTTCTTTATGTCCTTATTTTTCAAAAAATAATTTACTACATATATACAATATTAAAGAAATACGTTAGTCACACGCTCGTCGCTACCTACTTAAATATTTACACCGGCCGCTGCTGCAACTCGCTCGCTTCACTCGCTCGGCTCGTGCGGTAGTTCAAAAGTTAACCTAAGATGCTCGTCGCTTCGCTCCTCGCTACCTATTTACATATTTACACCGGCTGCTGCTGCAACTCGCTCGCTTCGCTCGCTCGGCTCGTGCGGTAGTTCAAAAGTTAACCTAAGATGCTCGTCGCTTCGCTCCTCGCTACCTATTTGAATATTTCACCGGCCACTGCCGCGACTCGCTCGCTTCGCTCGCTTGGCTCGTGCGGTAGTTCAAAAGTTAACCTAAGATGCTCGTCGCTTCGCTCCTCGCTACCTATTTAAATATTTACACCGGCCGCTGCTGCAACTCGCTCGCTTCGCTCGCTCGGCTCGTGCGGTAGTTCAAAAGTTAACCTAAGATGCTCGTCGCTTCGCTCCTCGCTACCTATTTAAATATTTACACCGGCCGCTGCTGCAACTCACTCGCTTCGCTCGCTCGGCTCGTGCGGTAGTTCAAAAGTTAACCTAAGATGCTCGTCGCTTCGCTCCTCGCTACCTATTTGAATATTTACGCCGGCCACTGCCGTTTTCAGCTTATAAAGGATTTCGACTTAGGCGGATTTTGATTGGACAGAGAGTTTGAGGTTTATTCTTATAAATTTTGAATTCATAAAATTATAATTGAACACCTGACACCAATCAAGCAAACACGTGTTTACGTGAGTCATAGATTTATTATCGTATACTCCTAAAATGTTTTCTAAGAAACAATAGTGTACTTACATTGTCGGCACGTTCTTAAAGTCGGTAACTTATTTTTGTTCGAACAATAGAGGTAATAAATTCCTAATGATCAAGTTGTAAAGGTTGTAAAATAAAAAATATTCTATATTAAAACGTATATATAATATGTGCGTCATTAATTTCTGACTGTTTCGAAATTTGGTGCAAAATAAAATAGTGTGTACTTAAATAAAATTTGTAAAAAATCAATAAAATAAAACAATTGAGTAAAGATCTATAGGCATATTATGTATGTATTTATACAAGATATGTATATATATTTATACAGGGAACTTCTCAACGTGTTATCTATGAAATTATACTTTTACTCATTTGTTTAATTTTATTTACACACTGTTTTATTTTGCATCAAATCTCGAAACAGTCAGAAATTAATGACGCACATAGTACATAATATATACATATTAAGACAGAGGTTAAGCTTAAATAACTTGAAAAATAAATAACATGATCACGCCCACGTGTTGGTGTTTTAAAAAATTCAATCATAAACTGAGAATAACTGTAAATATTTTAGAATTAGAAAAATAAATATGTACCACAATAACATTCAAGTATTAGAAAAAATTTATACATAATTCCACCCACGTGCTAGTGTATCTATACATATTATCTATACATATTATAGACTACAAGCCCGCATAGGACAAAAATATGGGTCAAATGAACCACCATGGGACATATCTAGAACGATAGCAGAGCAAAAAATAATAAGATTCATCACTATGCAGTATGCCGTCACTTGTAAGCTGTCCAACTGAGTGCAGATGAGAATTGAAAAGTACAGGTAGACTCGGTAAATTTTGGTCATATATTTTTGTACGGCATTCTTAACCATCGATAGATCCATTAAAAATAATAAGAAACCGCTCAGTGCCGTACAAAAATGGTGGTCCACCAAGTCGGAATTTTTATTTAATTTCCGAGAGTTACCGGGGGTAAATTTGGTCATTTGACCATGTACGGCATCTGTGTCATACTATTGCTATACTGCTTTTAATCCATTATTCCGCAACGCCGTACAAAAATCATGGGGACAAGGGGAAAAAATCGAGAGTTGTAATCCCCTCTCTTTCCCCACTCCAGGGGGTCATTTGACACAACACGAAATAAATTTATTTTTAAAGTATTTTATGCATAGATAATATTTTTTCATGTGCCGTACATTTTCGTTGGTTCAAAGGGGAAAAATCTGAAAAAGAAAAAAATTCATATAACGAAATGTTTGCTTTATATTTTTATAATAAAATATAAATATACATTAATATTAAGAAGCTCGAGGTGGTTAATTATCACCTTGGAAAGTCGGAGTCAGGTGGAATGGACTCCGTTAAATTGATGAACTAATAAAAAAGCTATGAACGAAAAGATGTGAATTATATGCAATCAGTCCATGAATACAGGTAAAGTCACAAGCAAATGCTAGTAATATATACATATTCAAAATGTACAAGTAAAGCGCTTTCAAATGATACCAAACACTGCATATTTATCTTAACTTTATTTTTTTACTCTGTATGTTTTGTCCGCTAGAGGGCGCCACATTAGATTTTGTGAAACCCCATATAGCCTTTAGCTAGCTGGTCGTTGGTTATCCAGTGAACAATTCAGACGCCTCTAATGATATGTCATTTGTCGAATTCTGATAAGTAGTTTAGAAGTTACGAGGGAATAGATGAACATACATACATGACCTGTAAACAACCATAACCCTCCTTTTGCTTTGCCGTAGTTGGGTAAAAATATGTTAATGCCGTACTGTATCAAATGGCCATAAAGCACTCTTAAAATTGTAGCTTTCGTCGCTTTCATCAGCCTAAAAGATGTGGTCTGCACAAAAATGTACGGCATCGTTTTTTCCTAATTTATCTATGTTAATACTATTTAAAACAACGGATAAAGTGTAGAAAACTATTATATTTCATTAATCTACGATGTTTAAACTTTAACAAAATTTCTGGTTTTGCATTTCTCTATAACTTTTTTTAGAACGGTTTCTTTTGAACGGCAATACTATACAACAATTGAATTTTACAATATCATGTTAAAAAAAAAGTTCCCGTACAGGCTACAGGGTCAAATGACCTTACAGCTCTTTATATCAAGAATTCGATGAAATTAAGATGATTATTGGTATACATTTAAAAGAACAATTATTTTTTGACGGCATTGCTTTTAATAGTACTTTTGAGTGCTAGATAATGTTTTGGAACCGAAGCCGTACTTAGTCAAATGACCCCCTGGAGTGGGGAAAGAGAGGGGATTGCATCTCTCGATTTTTTCCCCTTGTCCCCATGATTTTTGTACGGCGTTGCGGAATAATGGATTAAAAGCAGTATAGCAATAGTATGACACAGATGCCGTACATGGTCAAATGACCAAATTTACCCCCGGTAACTCTCGGAAATTAAATAAAAATTCCGACTTGGTGGACCACCATTTTTGTACGGCACTGAGCGGTTTCTTATTATTTTTAATGGATCTATCGATGGTTAAGAATGCCGTACAAAAATATATGACCAAAATTTACCGAGTCTACCTGTACTTTTCAATTCTCATCTGCACTCAGTTGGACAGCTTACAAGTGACGGCATAGTGATGAATCTTATTATTTTTTGCTCTGCTATCGTTCTAGATATGTCCCCTGGTGGTTCATTTGACCCATATTTTTGTCCTATGCGGACTTGTAGTCTATTATAATAAAATTGAAAAAATTGAAAAATACAATCAAAAAGTGAGGTTAATTTTAAATAACTTAGAAAAATAAATACCATAATTACACCTAAGTATTAGAAAAAGATATGTAATTACTTACTTTTTTTTTAAATTCACTGGAATTAGAATAATTAAAATAAACACTTTGATTGTGCTGATCACTTTAATATAATATTATCACGTCACCATAGAGCGTTGGAAATAAATACGAGTGCAATAGAAAACGGTCAAGTAAAGTGGTAGGACGTACGTTAAAAGTTAAAACGATACGATATCCCTACTCCGCTGGAGAAAGTATACGTCGAATCACGCGTGGTAGGGATAAGAAAAAAAATGTCACGAGTACGGCGTAACGCAAAAATGTAACGCGCGCGGCGTAACGCAAAAAATGTAACGCGCGCGGCGTAACGCAAAAAATGTAACGCGCGCGGCGTAACGCAAAAAATGTCTCACAAAATTTTTGTCCACCCCCGATAAAGAAGTTTCACTTCAAAAATAAGCTTTCCATACAAAATGCATAACTCTATACATTTTTTTCGACCTAAGTTTCTTAGTGAAAGTTGTTCAGTTTAACTAATAAAACGGATAAACAAATTTTGTATTTAATAAAAAAATGTAATGTTTGTGTTAAAAAATTATAAAATAGAAAAATACGCAAATGAAAACAAAACATATTTATTTCTGACTAGCTTCCGCCCGCGACTCCGTCCGCGCGGATGTCAGTCTTCGTGTCTTCTACAGATTTATTATATTATGTATAATATATAGATTTATATTGATAAACCTAATAAATCTTTTGCTAGCATTCTGATGCTTTATCGGTTGCACTGGATTTATCTCTTTTTTTTCAATCGCTTGAATGATATAGGATGGGTCCTTGATGGGCATCGAATGCTGAAGTCTCGAATCAATCAATTCTGACAGTAGGCAATTTATATAAAATCCAATAATGGTCCATCATTTTATTTTGCCTAAACGTTACATACTTTTTTATATATTCTATTTTATATATTCTATTTTTAACGAATGATTCACTCCAGTCCAAACAGCAAATAAGCAGACTTCTGCTTCTGCAACGTTTAGTTGTCCCTGAATTTGGAAAAAATAGTCATGATTCTTATCTATGACAAAAGTGTTATTTTTTGCATTGTATTTCAAATATTAATTTTTTTTTAACCGCATCTTCCGCATTCATGTGTTTTGCCGGAATTAGACATTTAACTTCTACTAGTCCCATTTTCCCTTTTTGATATGGGAGTGTATAAAGTAAATTTTTTAGATATTTCTCGTTATACTTTTAAAAAGTTATTATTGTCATTTTGCTCATTAGGTAAAGTAATTTCGATATCAGTTTTAAGTTTTTTGATACCTGCAATAATAACGTCATAATCGTCTGCACATACTTATCGATTACACCCTGTATACAATCCACCATCCACATTCATAATGTTTTCCTGTCCTCCTCTCCTTTACGCTGTTCACCGATACATTTTAAATGAGTAAATCTGCTACCACTGAAGGATGTTTCATTGTGATCAGCAAATTTTCACCACTGTTGTCGATTATTTGTTTTTCATTTTTAATCAGCAATTGGGAATCATCAGTTTTGTTTTTTGCAGATTGGTGATGTACCCTAACAATACGTCGAAAAGGGAAAGCATCAACGAATTATCGTTTTCGTCCTCTTTTTTTATTCTTCGCGTCTCTGTTACTTCTGTTTGTTTAGTTCTCAACCCCACTGAATTTTGATGATGTGATGATAATCCATTCGTTTTAATATTGGTACTTAGAGTTGGTAGACTAAACTAGAAATGGTGGACTAAATTTGTCAGCGCGTCTGTAAGATCAGAATATAAAACCAACATCCTGTATTTAAGTTACAAAATTAATAATCAAACAACATGCCGCTACGTTGAAAATGACTAGAAGAAAAAATTAAAACACCTCGGATCAATTTTGGAGTAAACAAATCATTTTCCCCGTATGGGGATTTCCCCGGATGAACTTGGGGAGTTCAAGTTCTCAATACAAGTTTATATTATATTTCGTATTTCTCAAACGAAAAATAAACATTTTTGGAACTTCAAAAAAATTATATTATAAGAAAATTTATGAGCTTACTTTAGTTTTAAAGAAATATACATCCCTTTACTGACACCCCGTAAAATAAAGAAATTGTTGCCAATCACCTTTGCAATCTATTTGGTTTCATTAACTTTATGTTCGAAGATAATTTTTTTTCTAGTAGTTACACGCGTATTTTTTTCGTTTATTTTCCATATCGAAATCAAATGTTTAAAAATACGAATATTTGCACAAAACTAAGATAAAAATAATCAATTAATAAAAATATTAAATTTAATGAAGTAGAGCAACTTTCACTTCGGTATGAAGGAAAATCGAGCGTAGAGCACACGTCAGAACGCTCCGGCCCAAGGAGCGCGACTAAAGAAATTCGCTAGGATTTTTCCTTATTATTTTAAATATTTTTTTAATATTTAAAGAATAATCAAAATTCAAAAAAAAAATTTTTTAAAGGATTAATACTCATTGGTCTTCAACCAACTCGAATAAATTAATGGAAAAAATAACTTTTAGCAGTATTTATCAATCGATTTTGTAAGGCAAAAAATGGGAAATTTAATGAATTTATAACGCTCTAATTAAGAAAATCATAAGTTTTTCGGCAATTGTATTCAGCAGTTTTTAATAACGACTATATAAGGATAATAATGCGCTGATCAGATTGTGTAAATTGTAATCGGTTGCAACGTAGTGAGTGCACAAACTTAGCTCGAAATGATTTTGGGGGAAAGAGACTTATCTTGAAGGCCTGATTAAGGTAACATAAAGTAACTTTATAAATGTGAAAAAATTCACGCGCATTGCGTATATAACACTAATTGATAAACAAGAAAAAAGAATTCAGTTTATCATTTCATTAGCCGGGAAAAAATTGTCAAATAACTTGTTGAAAACGCAATTTTGCTAGACTGCAGCTATCACACAATTATTTCTTTCAGTAGTTTAAAGTTGTGATAAATGAATCATAGGATCAAAACCTAAAAAATTCACATTAATTTTCTGTAATTGCGTCTTCGGACGTCGAATCTTAATTAAACATGATAAGAACGCCGAATAAAAAAGGGACCCCATTGTAAGGTGTTTATGAACAAGGTTAGATCAATTATGTAATTCTGAAATTGTAACTGATACATCACATTTTTGATATTTTTTTATTGTCAGCCTGTTTGAATTATTAATCGGGTAAAATAAAATTTCTAATCAAAATTCCGGGGTTGATATTTTACTGTTAAATTAAATTGAAGTTATAAATACCCACCATGTTCGTACCATAAAAAATGTAATTAAATATACTTATATTCTCCGAATGTATCACATAAACCTTCCAATATGCATAACAATAAAGCACTAGCCCATTCTTACTACTCGTATAATTAAATAAAAAACACAACATCCTTGAAACTGATTTATATTCAATACGGAGCCTCGGACCCTTTTCACAGCCTATCTGAGATATCTTAAAAGACGCACCGATAACTCGGAACGTTAATTTAAATGTAAAACACACGGTCAGAAAAAACCGACGACCGTGGGAAATATTATCTAGGAGCTTTTGTACGGTCACTTCATTAGGTTGTAGGAGATGCGTATCACGTAGCAAATGTAACGCATATCGATGTTTGTTTTACTATCAACATCCTAAATATAGAGCAAATCACATTAAAAGCGTGCAAGAATCTATCGTAAGCGCGAATGTCGGGAGCCGGGAGCGTGGGAGCGCGTTCATGCTAAACAGGTCATTGGTACCCTATACCTGTTCGCGCATCACATACAGCGTGTTACACTTTTAACTCATTAGTATTTTTAATTAATAGTTGTCATGTATTAAATTTTTTCTTGTATATGTATGATTAAACTGAAGACTATAAAAAGCTGACACATCCTTATACTTATTCCATTTTGCGAATCATCGATTTTAATTTTAAGAATCTTTACACTTTTCACATTAACGGCATACAATTCATTAATTAAAACAAAATCAAACTCTAGTGCCTAGAAGTAGAGCATCTATAATAAGACAAGAGCATATAAGAGCATCATGCAGCCTAGACTCTAGACGTCTAGAGCATCTTGGTTTCAGTTATGTATAATTTGATGAAGGCTGTAAAAAAATTAACAGTTGGATAGGTAATTGATAATTTTAGATTAAATAATGATTCACCCCATTATATTTTTTTAATATGTTACTTTCTTGTTCTAAATATTTTGTAATACATCAAGCATTTTAATAGAATTTTCATTTAAATATGTGGTAAAAAATTAAGTTTTTAACAAGATGGTTTTAAAAAAATCCATAAAGCATCCGTAAATAAGGTAAATTAAATGTATCTTAAAAAATAAATAAAGCATTAAAAAACTTTATAAACAAAATTATATCTATAAAAAAAAATATCGGAGCACCCTGTACAAACGATCGAGATAAATCCAAGTTCAAGGCGCAAGTACAAACGAGAAACGGCGGGGTATACAAGATTCCTGCCGCTAGTACTACGGCCCATTCCGCGGTGGGCCAGGGACACTAGACCACGGACCCATCAGTGTGAACAGACCACGAGAGCGAGTCACAGATTAGTAAATACTAAAGTTACGGAGTGCCAATCGAAAGTTCAAAATGTTTACCATGTTCAAATGGCTCATCTTTCTCACGTGAGTATCGTGGTTTTGGTTACCATAGTGACGGATCACGGAGTTAAGTGCTTTTGGCGCGAAAATATTTTCAGATAGTTGAAAATCTTTTATTTTTGGATATTGCTATATCAAGTTATAAAGATAAACATCATAATAATGGAATTTTTGTATTATGTGTCTAATTATATTGTAAACAATCATATTTCTATAACTGAAATAGCAGGATAAAAATAGATTGAAATAAATTATATCGAAAATAAATACGTTACATACCTTGAGAGCCTAAGTTAATGTTGTTTACACTTTTCTATGAATGCTTTAATTAGAAAACCAGAAAAAAATTACAAAGGCCATAAATATTACTTATGATTTACGATTGAAATTTTTAGATTTTTCACGTACATTATGTGACTAAAATGTGTATCTAGAAGGTTGTATTTCAAAATTTAATAGAATTTAATTTATAACCATTTGAAGTTATTGTTCCCAGTCGGATTGAAAATGTTTAATAATTTGGCAAAAATATTAAATAAAATAAATAAATAAATATTTCGGGACAATTTTCACACACGGCACGATCTGATCCCATATAAGCTTTCGCTTGTGTTATGGAAGCCAGATGGCTGATAAACATACATATTATATAATTTTAAATATTGGATAATTAACACCCAGACTCAGAGCAAACATCTATGTTCATCACACAAATAATATTAAAACATTAATTAAGAATTTATCTTTTATAGAGCCTCTACATAAAGTCGTTTCGGAATTTATATTACATCTATGTAATTGTTATAGTTTTAAGGTATTACATAATTTAAACAATTTTTTTAACCCCTAATTAATCGAGTTTTAGAAAATATCCTAAAACTAGATAAATACGTTATATTGATTCAAAATGATGAAAATGATGATGTATTTGAAAATGATGATGTATTTTTGTTGTGTACGTACGCTAAAATTGAAATAAATAATACAAAATCTGCTATTTTATAATTTCAAAATTATCTTATAACACAATTTTATTGTTGTAATATAAACAAAGATTTTAGAATCATTTCTACTATCGGAGTATTTGTTTTTACCCTAACATTAACCGGTACATCTAGTTTGAGAGCGTGGGAATATCGTGGTATGGCGCCATCGAGAGCCTATCTTCATTCTAGGACAAAGCCTTTCGATCCTAGACGTTTCATCATATTAGGAAGTCTACGTTTAGTTATAGATATTATATTCCTTACTTTAAGAATCCATGAGCTTTATTATAAATTTTTGATGATATAGGTATTATTTTAAATTCAAATGTTTAAATTAAAGATAAATACGGTAAATTCATTAAAAAATTATCTTGGTCTAATCAGGGCTTGCTTTTCCCAAGTATGTTTTTTTACTATGCGTTCATATGTTTTTAATTTTCGAAAAACTCCTCGTATTTATAGGCTAGGTAGATATATTATTTAAAAACTTAGACGTCGGTTTTCTACATATTCTACTTCCACCATGTCAAATTTCTCATGTATGACCTATTTTAACCAATTTGCATGCAGCAAACTTTAAAAAGCATTCGTGTCTATAATATGAAAAAAAACAGCTATCGTAGCACAAAATAAAATAAACTACCTATTAGGTAAATGCCGTAGTAAATAAAAGCAATGTTGACATAAATTATATTCCGATAATTATTACCTAGGTACATCATGACTCATATGAGCATATTAAACAGGGCAAAAATTATCTACGATTTTCAACACACACACTTGAAATTAGATTTCTCTACTATGTAATCATTAGAATGATAATTTTTTTTCAGATACACACATACAATAATATGTTTAGATCCCTACTCGTTACCCGACTTGCCTCCCGGAGAAGCGCCAGAGCCCATACTGACTTTCATGGAAGAAACATATCGGTCTGGCCGGGGAAAAGCTACCCACGACGCAGGAGAACCCCTCCTCTTAACGCCAATGATTGAGGCAAATAAACTGGAAGAGGCAAGAAATGCCGCTCGGGTAGAGTCTGAATATATTTTACCTGATATGGAAAGCTACGCTGGATATTTAACTGTAAGTACTCACAATATTAATTATTATGTGAGATTTGATCCTGATTATTTATATTTATCCCGTAGTTTTTTTTATATTTCGTATTTTTATTAACGCAGATGTTTCAGGTAACTATAACTACTTATTTATTTTAGAACCTAAAAAATTACATAAAATTCTAAGCCTAACGCTAGCATGTTATTCTGTATTATCCATGCATCTTTTTTGTGCAAAACTTTAAAATTTGTTTTAACTTGATATGAATTTTATTTCAGGTAAATAAGGAATACAATGCAAACTTATTTTTCTGGTACTTCCCCGTAATGGGTCCCCCAGTTGAAGAGACGCCTTGGCTCATTTGGCTTCAAGGAGGGCCTGGAGCATCTTCCTTGTATGGACTATTCACGGAGATCGGACCTCTATCTGTCACTGATGATTTCCGTATAGAAGGTACAATGTTTTTAAATACAGCATGAAATATTAATATAAATAATTTATTTTCTTAGATAAAGTTAACAATCGCACGAACAGATGTAGACCTACAATTTCCTGAACTTTATAATGGTGTATTTCTAAAATTTTTATCGTCAATCTACAGAGGTAAAGTACTCCTGGGGCAAGAACCACTCTCTGCTATTTATCGATAATCCAGTCGGAACTGGTTTCAGTTTCACTGATGACGACAGGGGCTATGCTACAAATCAAACAACGGTAAATATTTTATCCATATTAATTATCTACATTTATAATTGTATAAGATTATGTTCGTATTTGATCTGAAACAGCTGAACTGAGTTTTAATGAACTTAGTATTTTATGTGCCCTAATTCGGTTGGTTGGTCCTGATTGGTATGCTATGTTTTACCGTGTGTAAAAACGTTGTTCTGGCAAAAACATTACATCGTAGGTATCCTGGGTAAAAATTAAAAAAATATACACAAACTCTTGACAATTTCTAAAATCTCTATTTATATTTTTTAGATCGGTGAAAATCTGTACACAGCTGTCCAACAGTTTTTGACGTTATTCCCGGAGCTTCGAAAGGCTCCTCTTACGATAACCGGGGAATCATACGCCGGTAAACACATTCCGTCACTTGCGATCCAAATTTTGTGGCATAGACAGGAGGATCCATCAATTAATTTACAGGTATTAAACAAAATTTATACTAGATAACTACATACTAACTATTTTGATATAAATTGTTTGATCCCAATATGACATAAAATACGACTGATGCAAAGTGATGTTAACTTTGCTAATTTTATTTTAAGTCGGGATCTCCAAAAAAAGCATCTTAAGTATGTAAAGAGTGTCAAACTAAAGGTTTATAGGAATATGTACATAATAATGCCCGTTAAATCCAGATGTATGTAGCTTGAAAAATAATAAAGAATTTTGAAATAAGCTTTATAAACATTAATCGCAATATTGTTTACCTATTCTCAAATATTCTAATTTCCTTATCTCTCTAGTAAATTAGTTATTCTCTTCCAGGGTCTTGCAATAGGAAATGGCTTTATCGACCCACTCACTCTGCAGAGATACAGTCATTTCGTCAGAGAGACAGGTCTAGTCGACGACAAAGTTGCAAACTTCATGAACCAAATAGAAACAGCCGTAACGCAATTTATAAACAACGGCGAAATGTTGAAGGCCTATGCGGTAAGTGATTAAATCCTTCATTTCCCACATCATAATTTGATTGATTCCTTTATTATTTTTGAAGTGAAACTTCTTTATCAGGGTTGGAAAAAAAATTAGTGTAAGTAACATTTTTTCGTTACGCGTGACATTTTTCCGTTACGCGCCATCTTTTTCTTATCCCTACCACGCGTGATTTGACGTATTTCTGTAAAGTTGCTTAGAGTAAATTATTTTTTGAAAAATAAGGTCATAAAAAAGTTTCACTTCGTGTGTACACTTGGACACACACACATTTTTTTCCCTGCATTAAGTAAATATATCCTTACTTGATCCTGTCACAAAACAAACAAAACACTGTTGATTGGTGAAAAGGGGGAATTAGTTATATTTGTTTTAATCAATTGTTTCAGTACTACAACTATTTACTGCAACTCTTCCTCTCGGAATCAAAGCTGAACAACCTATACAATTATCTTCAAGACTCGATCAGTTTAGATGGCTCATATTTGGAATATATAGAAAGAGATGACGTCAGACGTGCGTTACATGTTGGCAACACCAACTTCACTTCAATAGGTGTTGTGTATAGAAAACTGGTGCCAGATTTCATGGGCAGCGCGAAACCTTGGCTAGAAGAATTACTTGAAAACTACAAGGTCATGCTCTATAAGTAAGTATAAGTATGCTGTACGATAGATACACAAATTGATAAGCCGCATAATATAAGATTCCTTTATTTTTATTTAAAATTTGAGGGATCATAGGTGGCTGAGCGGTCAGGCGTAGCCTGCGTAGCCATATAGTATAGGGCGAAAAGATGCGAGTCTTTATCCTGCCTCATGATCGCTTTCATTTCTTTTTATTTTTCCGATATTTATTTGCATTTAATTATATAAAACTAAATATATATAATGATGTTGCTCTCTGATATGATGGTCTAATGGTAGTAGATATAACACGGTGATATAACCACCGATTTAAAAAATTGGTTGTTTGTAAAGTAGGTTTACGATCGAGATGTTTACGTGATAACGTCTTATTGGTGGCAGCGCTTGAGATGAGACGGGAGATCGGTCCGTCTCTCTCTCGTTATACCTGCGATCGCGCTCGTGAGGTTTTGGTGTGACACAAGTTTCTGAACATGTCACCCGACAAACGATTTTAAAAACGTTACTTATCACGTTAAAAAGAACACGTTCTTATTTTTTTTTTATTTAAATTATGACATATTCGGTTCTTATGTCATAATTTTTTAATAATATCTAATAATCTGTTTATTAGTCTCACTCACTTCAAAATAATCTATTTTCCAGCGGCCACTTGGACATCATTGTGGCTTACCATCCATCAGTAAACACGTACGATTCCTTAACATTCAGTGGTACTTCTGAGTTTCGTGTTACGCACCGAAGACCTTGGTTCCACGACGGACAACTAGCTGGGTAATCCGTAATTTGACATATTAATTATTATTAACACAGATTATACTACTATAAATTATATGTAGGTATTGAATTGAGTCATTACTCAATAAGGTGACTAATCGCTGCATCGGAATAGCCTTTTCACTTTTATAAATGCTTGTGTGCGTAAAATACGTTCAATCATCAATGCAAGCGTGATGCGTCATAATATTATCCTTTTTATGTAATTGGTGAAAATTAAATAGGTACGTGCTGCAGAACTGCACAGTCAATATCGATTTTCTATCACAGTTTTCTATAATCAATAGTGACAAAGTAAAATCTATAATAAAATCATAGTTTTTTTTTTCAAAGCATTTTTTTTAATTCACAGATATTATAAAATAGCGGGAAACCTCACTGAGGTGATGATTCGTGGAGCCGGTCACATGGTGCCGGCTGACAAGCCAGCGGCTGCACTCGGCCTTATATCAGCCTTTGCTCGCGGTATATCATTATACGAAGATACAGGCTCATTAGTGGATATAGAAAAAAACTCATCGAGAACTCATCAACTTCCACTCAACTAATGCAATCACTTAAAACTAATTTATTGCAAGTCGCCGTGATCCTGAAAATAATCAAAACATTCCTATTACATAGATTTGATTTAGGATTATGTAAATAAATAATTATTTTTAATTATATATTTATCATTTAAAAAATAAAATAATCTATAAAAATTGACTATTATTAATATAGGTACACCCTCACACCGTGCTCACACCCAACCACACCCCATAAGTTTTTTTTTTAATTTATACGTAGACTACCTACTTCTTTATTGGTCTGAGGTCTGAGTAAAATATGTCTAAAATTAAGTCATAATACCTACACGAATTCCATTAACAATTATCTACACACAATAAAACAATACAATGGAATATTTAAATGGTTTCCTATAACTAGACATAATACCAAAATATACATGACGAAATCGATACCTACATCTGGATGTATAGAAAATATCTACGTTTTCTGAGTCAGCCCGGGCACTCAAAATAAAAGGGAAATAAAATTTAGCCTATCTCATGTACTTCATTATTAAACGTAGATTTGTACTAGCTAAAAAATTAAAATCAGTCATACTTTTGGTCTTTGGAGTATATTCAATTAAAGAAAAAGAAAAATTATTTTCTCTGTAAAAGAATATTAAATGTAGTTACGTACCTATACGCTACGTGTACGCTATACAACTACTTTTTGGCCAGGAAGTTTACCGGGCGCCATACAAATTACTATTTCTAGATTATCCCGAATGAATTTAAGTAGTATTTTATTTTTATTTAATTTTTAAGTAGTAGGTACGACTATTCTATAAACTAGCAAGCCTAGTAATTACATGTAATATAAATTACTAGCGGTCCGCCCCGGCTTCGCTTGTGGTACATATTTAGGTACGTTTTCCGGGATAAAATATAGCCTATACGGATTCGGAAAAATCCCTCTAAGTAAAGGTAAAAGAAATTTTTTAAATCGGTCCAGTACTTTTTGAGCCTATTAAATACAAACATACAAAAATGCAAAGGTTTCCTCTTTAAAATATTAGTATGTAACTAGATTTCCGCCCGCGGCTTCGCCCGCACAGTCAAAGAAAAACCAGCATAGTTCCCGTTCCCGTGGGATTTCCGGGATTGCGTCATTTTCCCGGGATAAAAAGTAGCCTATGTCCTTTCTCGGGTATCAAAATATCTCCATACCATATTTCATGAAAATTGGTTCAGTAGTTTAGGCGTGATCACAGATCTAGCACAAGATAGATCTGTGGGCGTGATTGAGTAACAGACAGAGTTACTTTCGCATTTATAATATTAGCACAGACTAATAATAATATACTACGTATACAAATTAAGATACAAATATTAGTATTAGTATGGATTATAGGTAAACCAGAATCTGATGGCAATTAGGGAAATCAAAATTTAGAGTGTGCAACCCTAGGGAAAATGGACTGAACGATCTTGATACTGCTTATTTTTTATTTTGTCCTCAATATCATTAGTCACATTACATAAGTGGACAATACTATACTTAATAATGAGATATCCACTTAATATTATGCAGGTACATACTTACATGTATAATATACATATTAAGTACCTACTTTTATACAGATAATACATATTATTATACACACATACCTATATTTGTATATTCATTATCAGTATGCCATGTGAAAATATCGATATAATGATAATGTAAATCAAAACTAGACTGCTTATAATCATTTATAAAATAAAATAAAAATAAAATAAAACTATGTTTATTTTCGTAAGTATTAACAGATTCACACATTATAAAATTGACTTGGACAGCTTGGACTTGACGAATAGCCGTATTGGAAACTCCTGTAATAAGTTTTCATAAAATTATATTCTAATCAACAAACACTATTATAGTTACCTAAATATAATATTTTTTAATTTAAAGTATCAAAACGGGTAAGTCCAATTTACCAATAAAATCTTCAAAATTGAAAATTGTGATGTGTTTGACCCTTCTTCATCGAATGTTTTTCTATACACATTATAAACAATACCTCTTGCTTGTGATCGCAGCGGCTTTTTCGACATTTTTGAAGATTTTTTAGACAAAATCCTAAAAATTATTCATCAACTGCAAAAAAGACAAATAAATTGACAACCAATTTGATAGTTGTCAAATAAGTTGCCATATGAAAATCTTTTATTTCATAAATATAAATATGCCATCAGATTCTGGTAGACCTATACTAATTAGTATAGCTTATAATTGCTAGCAATGAAAATAATGACTTGAAAACATTTTTTATAGTCTATATTTTTTATCTGTTGTGTATGTTGATGACGTTTTCCATCATATTGCGACTGAGACAGGAGTTTTTGTAAATTGTATTGAAAAGCAAATACCCGGCTAGGACCCGGGAGTTTCTTTGTGTATGGTGTGATTCAATAACTATATATAGTATTAGTTTTAGTAAAAAAACGTATAGTCTTTTTTACTACTAACAATTTTAAAAGGATCACTAAATAGTGTTTCACCATGGCTATGCCCTATGTGCTATGCGTGTTAGTGTTTCTGATACCTATTCAAGGTTTTTATTTACCCGGTCTAGCTCCTGTGAACTATTGTAAAGCTGGCGAAGATAGTGGAAAATCTTGTAAGGTATGTTGACGACATTTTAGAATATTTTCTATCAGCCACATTTACAATTCTAAAACGTGTAACACGACATCCACCCTATTCTTAAACAAGCAGTTGAATAAACACTTAATTTGTATAGAAATTAACGCTAAAACCTATGATACACTTTACTCACATTATTAGTGGCAAAGGATTTTACCATATTGAAAGTAGCTGAGCAAAAAATTTTACATGAGTTGCAGCGAAGTGAAGAATAATGTACATCATGAAAAATGTATGAGCCGTTAAGGGAATTAATATCAAATAATGTATTTAGATTCAGAAATAATGTAGAATAGTTTTGCTCTACATTTTTCCTTGATAGGTGAATTAAGACTAAAAGAAATGTTTCTTTTTTTTTTATCAAAGTTTGGTATATTCCGCTACTTGGTATCTAATAATAATTTTTATATGTCATGTCCTGTTTTGCAGAATGAAATTCCTCTGTACGTAAATAGACTAAACACAGAAGAATCAGTTATTCCATTTGAATACCACCACTTTGATTTCTGTCTCTCCGATGAAACGCAATCGCCTGTGGAGAACCTTGGTCAAGTGGTGTTTGGAGAAAGGATTCGACCAAGTCCATATAAAATCAACTTTTTAGAAAATGTCTCCTGTAAGGCTGTGTGCACAAGGAGTTACAAAGGTTCTGATCCGGAATCGATTAAAAAGTTGAACCTTTTGAAAATGGGAATGGCCCTATATTACCAACACCATTGGATCATTGATAATATGCCTGTTACTTGGTGCTATCTGGTGAATGAAGGTGGGAAGTCTTATTGCAGTACTGGTTTCCCTATGGGCTGTCAAGTGCGCAGAAACTTTGTGAGTACTCCCATTTTGTTTAACTTTACTTTACATAAGACAAAGATGTTTTTTCATAGGCTATGAATGTAACTACTGTAATGTGTATAGTGCATACTTTTTGCAATGCAAAAATAAGCATATCAGATTTTTTGAAGCACTATCAAACTTTTATTGAACATACTGATATTAAAGTATATTTAAAATCTAACACAAATAAACACATACATAACAAGTGTATTGTGTAATAACTGATATTGTAGATTTTTTAATCATTAGTTCATAATTGATTGATTAGTAAATGGTAATAGGTAATTCTAATTAGATTTTTAACTATTTTCCTGTTTGAATTCTACATAATATGAGATACTATCAAATTCCATTAATGAAATTACTTATCACATTTTTTAAACAACATGAAATAATAAAACACTATGCTGATAACAAGATATTTATATAGATAGTACTTTGCTACTATCTATATACAAATAATTTCAATCAGAAGAGCTTTCTTTGACAAGTATGAAATTTTAATAAAAAATAATATAGAATTATATAAAACAATTTATTTTATGTCACACTATAAATTCATCATATTTAGGGCCGATTTTTCAATGCTTGGATAAAACTTATCTGTCCAATAAAGTATTATAAATTAAAATGTCACGTAAACTGTCAAATTAAAAGAAATTTGAAAAATCAGCCCTTAGTAGGTTAAGTTTAAGTAAGTTCTTTAATAGGTTTCTAAAAAATAAAACATTCCATAATATATCTATAATATAAAAATGAATCGCAAAATGTGTTGGTAAGCGCATAACTCGAGAACGGCTGAACCGATTTCGATAATTCTTTTTTTATTATATCCCTTGAAGTACGAGGATGGTTTTTATGTAGAGAAAACGTAAATATGTACCACGGGCGAAGCCGGGGCGGACCGCTAGTTTTTTATAATTGTTATTCACAATGTTTTACCAGTTGAATTTTTTCCCGTTATCTTTTGATTGAAATTATTTTGTGTAATTCTTCCAGTTTCTTTAATTTCAAATAAATGTAAGCTGAAATTGTAACTTAAAAAAAAAACATTTATAAGAACCATTTTTTATAAAAGTAGCTTAGAACATTTAACCAAAAATCTTCAAATATAAGTAAACTTCTATTCTAGGACACATGCACTCCAATAGTTAATACATCACCAAGCCAAGTTGGTGCCTACTTCCTGTTCAACCATGTGGACATCGAGATCACCTACCACAGTGGGGGGGAGGAAGAGTGGGGGGTCGGTTTTGGTGATAATGGCGGCAGGATTATATCTGTGAAGGTATTGAATTCTTATTATGAATATAAACTTTTTAAATTGTTGATTTATTGATGAAACTTAATTTAATGAAACTATTTCTGATGAAAAATTTATCTTAATACTATTATAAAGGCGAAAGTTTGTATGGATGTATGGATGTATGGATGTTTGTTACTCTTTCACGTAAAAACTACTGAACCGATTACAATGAAATTTAGCACACATATAGAGGGTAACTTGGATTAACACATAGGATAGGTTTTATCCCGGAAATCCCACGGGAACGGGAACTATGCGGGTTTTCCTTTGAAAACGCGGGCGAAGCCGCGGGCGGAAATCTAGTTTATATATAATTCCTAAGAGTTTCAAAAATATATCTCATATTCTATAGTAAAAGCAAAAGTTAATATGTGAAAAAACTAACACCAATCTCTCAAGTTTGTAAATATGATTTTCATATTTTTCGAATTTTTCTTTTCGTACCAGCTAGTTTTTGTTTCTCATTATTATTATTGAAACTTGTTTTAAATACCTCACTGATAAGAACCAACAAAAAATTGTGATGCAATGAATGTATACAAAATTTATAATGAGCCAAAATTGTCATTATCAGTTAATTACCTACCTAAAATGTTGGCAATATTTTAGGAAATTAACAATTTATTGAAGTACCTTAAGATCAATATTATTAGTCCAAAAATGTAGTTTCAACTTTCAAACTAATTGAAATTTATATATTTTGTTGTATTGTAAGAAAAAAAATGCATCATACAACAGCCGTTTTCAATACTATTTTTATTTTTCTTTATTTGGGATAAATAACATTTAATTACACATTAAACGAAACAACAGATGTATACAATAATATACGCAAATGTACAACCAACAACATTATCCACAAATAATGTATTTTATGCTTACATTCAATTCTCTTATTCTGCAAAAAGTGACCCACATCTTCTATTTTTACATAGAAACCTATTCTAATATACCTGTAAAACTAATCAAAATGGCTGTTATCTGTTATCTATAACACGGGAGTCATTACAATTTACATTAGTAAATTTGCCTAAAATATGTTCATGTTGTTTGTATTTACTAACATTCCTAAGCAGAAATCCAATGAACATATTTTTTAATTCAAAATACAAAAGTTATTTTTAAAATCTTTCTAGATAAAACCAGCGAGTATCAACCATCCAGACATACTCAAACCTGACTGTACAGTTCGAAATCCTTTGGAAGTTCCTAACTCGCTCACAGGAGACGAAAGCTTCAACATGGCATACACGTACAGTGTGACTTTTATCAAGAACAATACGATCAAATGGTCCTCACGATGGGATTACATTCTCGAATCGATGCCGCAGACGAACATCCAGTGGTTTTCTATATTGAATTCACTTGTGATAGTACTATTTTTGAGCGGTATGGTTGCGATGATTTTGCTGCGAACATTGCATAAGGATATTGCGAGATACAACCAAATGGAATGTGGCGAAGATGCGCAGGTAAAGTTCTCTGATCACGTATTTACGTTGTTTTTGAATTTCGCAGATAAACACTGTACACTAGGTATATTGAAAATTATTATTAACAAATTGTAATTTTGCCTTCAAACTTGTCCCAAAATATTTCTACATGCTATGTATTTTATTTTTATTTGTAATTAAGTAAAACTTTTTTATCATTGGTTTTTTTTTCCAAATCAGGAGGAATTCGGTTGGAAACTCGTCCACGGTGATGTGTTCAGACCTCCGCGTCGTGGTATGTTGCTTGCTGTGTTCCTTGGATCCGGCTCTCAGGTATATAACCTTTATTGATTTCCAGAATCCCAATTATGATTATTTTTATCAAGCCACTTTCTCCGGATGTGCATGGGTTGATCCGGCATAAAAAGTTACCAAGATGTCTTATAACAGTAATATTTCCAGGGTAAGAAAGGGAGTGCGCTAGACGATCTGTATAGCGCTGTCGTTGTTCCACAGTGGAAATACTGCTTTCAGACATCATGGTACAATAGTACTATATAAAAAATATTATAGAAAGTTTGAAACTATCTATACATAAAATTTTATTTATTTTATTTTTATAATATATAAAATAAATACATAATATAATCATCCATACTATAATATTATAAATGCGAAAGTAACTCTGTCTGTCTATCTGTTACTCAATCACGCCTTAACTACTGAACCAATTTGCATGAAATTTGGTATAGAGATATTTTGATACCCGAGGAAGGACATAGGCTACTTTTTACCCCGGGACATAAGATAGGTTTTATCCCGGAAATGCCACGGGAACGGTTTTTCTTTGAAAACGCGGGTGAAGCCGCGGGTGGAAAGCTAGTATATAATATTTTAATTTCCTTATTATTCCAGGTATTCGGTATGACTCTAGTGACGCTAGCGTTCGCTTGCCTCGGGTTCCTATCACCCGCGAACCGTGGAGCTCTCATGACATGTGCGTTAGTTGTGTGGGTACTGCTCGGTGCAGCTGCTGGTTATGTCAGCGCGAGGATATATAAGAGCTTTGGTGGGAGACGCTGGAAGAGCAATATTCTGCTTACGTCTATGGTGTGTCCTGGGTGAGTTTTGTTAAGTGAAAAATCTGTATAAATCACTACATAAGTATAAAACAAAGTCGCTTTCTCTGTGCCTATGTCTGTATGTATGCTTAAATCTTTAAAACTACGCAAGGGATTATGATGCGGTTTTTTTTTAATAGATAGTGCGATTCAAGAGGAAGGTTTAAGTATATAATTTATTATGTTTTAGACAAAGTGGGTGAAGCCGCGGGCGGAAAGCTAGTATAATATAATAATACTAACTGGACCTCTGCCTTGCATACAGAAATACTGGTACTCATTTTTCCAGCTTTAAATTTTCCAGATTGTTGATCAAACTATTAATTGAATATGTTTCCAAGGTTTTTGAAAACAAAATTTACTTCAGCTTTTACTTACGTATTACCAAGGTAATGCAAAGTTTAACGGAATAGAAGAATTAGAAAATAGTTTTACATACAGGATCTACAAATGTCTTATACTTATTGTTTAAAGTAGACATAATGAGTTGCGTTTTTGAACAACTTCAGGTCAATCCATACTAATATTATAAATGCGAAAGTAACTCTGTCTGTTACTCAATCACGCTTAAACTACTGAACCAATTTGCATGGAATTTGGTATGGAGATATTTTGATACCCGAGAAAGGACATAGGCTACCTTTTATTGCGAAATATGTACCACGGGTGAAGCCGGGGCGGACCACTAGTAATATATATTTTTTTCCAGGGTGGTATTCTCGATATTCTTCATCCTGAATCTGGTGCTGTGGGGCAAGGGCTCCTCAGCCGCGATCCCGTTCTCGACCCTCGTGGCTCTGTTGGCTCTGTGGTTCGGCGTGTCTGTGCCGCTCACGTTTATTGGTGCTTACTTTGGATTCAGGAAACGGGTAAGTCATGTTTATGTGATACTAGTATTTCGCTCTGGCTTCACACGGTTTCTTGTAAGTTTAAAATTGATTAAATTATAAAATTATCGAAACATATCCTGACTTTTGTAATTTATTTAGATAGACTTTATAATGTAATATTGAGATGTAATTTAAATTAAATAAAACAAGATTTTTGATAGGCAAACATGTATTTGATTAAATATTGCTATTAATTAAAATATCCCATACAACAATCAATAACTAAATTAATCTCCCAAAAGGACTTAAGACAATATGATATAATATATGTATACTTACAACTAAAGTTTTTTTAAAAAACTTAAAACAACCATTGAAATCACATTTTTTAACCTTATTCTTCTCATTTTCTATAATTTTTAATTTGCAGATTCTCGACCACCCCGTGCGAACAAACCAAATACCGCGACAAATCCCAGAGCAGTCGCTATACACGCAACCAATTCCTGGCATCATTATGGGCGGAGTCCTGCCGTTTGGATGTATCTTCATACAGCTGTTCTTTATCCTCAACTCTTTGTGGTCTAGTCAGGTATGTTTATTATTGTAGTTGGGGATAGTGTAAATTTGCTTATGATAAATAAATAGTGCGTGTATAATAACACTAAATTGCATATAATCCATAGTGCGTCTATAATTGTAAGTACGAAAGTCAGTTAATAGGATATTGAGGAACAGGACGGGAAAACCTGCGTTCTGGAAATATTATAAATGTACGAAAGCATAATATCGATATGTAAGTAGTGGCACGCAACTTTAGGCGCTGACTCCACGAGCGAGAGAATCGCGGCGATATTATCGTCGTGCCACGCATTTCTATACACTCTCTATGGAACCGTCTCCACACGGCGATATTATCGCCGCGATGCGACGAGTGGCAATGAGCGTGCGAAACGTCATTACATCGTCGCTAGCCCGCCGCGACTAGCAACGGGCCCGCCGCGCGCTCGCGACGATCGCGCAGCGGGCGCGCTATCAAACGCAGCGGCATTTCAGCGTTGCCTCTGGTCTTCTCGTAGTTCTCTTCAAGGAAACGTGGCGATACCGTTACGAGTCGCCGTGGAAACGCTGCGATTCCGTTACGACTCGCGACGATACGCGGCGGAATTATCGCTCGTTCGTGGAGATTATCCGACGATATAAGGGCGGACTCGTCGCGATTCTCTCGCTCGTGGAGTCAGCGCCTTTTTTGCGCTGGGAAAAATGTGGAGGGGATTACGCATGGGTACTTTCGCGCTCGCAATACAATAATTACTTTAAGTCTGTAGTTACTGACTGTTAACTTTTAATTAAATAACATTATTTTTATGTAATGCCACATACCTTATTATTCACTTCATTGTTATAGATATTTGCCGCTATTTATAATTACGTCGATCACGTTATCAATTACATTTTTAAAGTTGGGAATATTAGAGTGTGAACAAGTCATTATTGGATTGACAACTTTTACAGATGTACTACATGTTCGGTTTCCTGTTCCTCGTGTTCGTGATCCTCGTAATCACTTGCTCGGAGACGACCATCCTGCTCTGCTATTTCCACCTGTGCGCGGAGGACTACCACTGGTGGTGGCGAGCCTTCCTCAGCTCGGGCTCCACCGCTGGCTACCTCTTTATCTACTGCTGCCACTACTTTGTCACCAAACTGAATATAGAAGATGCCGTATCCACTTTTCTATACTTCGGATACACTTTCATCATGGTCTTCCTGTTCTTCCTCCTCACCGGCACCATCGGCTTCATGGCCTGCTTCTGGTTCGTCAGGAAGATATACAGTGTAGTTAAGGTCGACTAGATTAAGTGTGCAAATAAATGTGAGCTTTATTCGTTTGACAGTATGGTTTTTATTCGCGTGAGTCGTTTGGCCCACAGAACATATAAAAGAGGTTAGAAAGGCATTGTAGGCGGGGCAGACGCGCCAAGGATATGAGCACTGCTCACATCATCATCATGCGTATGATTCGTTCCATTTTAAATCGCGTGATCGCGCGGCGCTATGATTGGCTAGATTTGAAAATGCAAATATGTGCGTAAGCGGACTTGCGTGGACTTGGCCACACCCACAGGCGACACCGGTTCTTATGGGAACGGCGAATTATTGCCATTCTAACCTCTTTTATATGTTCTGTGGTTTGGCCCAAGACTTACATGTGATTGTGTGCGCACACGGATGAACAAGTGTTGGTTTAAAACTACGCATAATCGTTCATGTTTTAGTGTGCGTCTCTCGTTTTCTAGGACACTAAGCTGCTGATTATTGTAAATCCATATGGAAAGTATTGTATATCAAAGGAGTTGGTCAATTTTATTATCTCTGTGATTATGAAGAATAGAAACCGAAAACTTGAAAAAATTCGTGTAAATTTGTTTCAGTATTTTTTAAATCATAATTTAGTATTTTACATACATTATGTCAAAAATATATGACGTATATGTATTAAATTCGTCTCACACAACGACACACGTCGAAACAACAATTTTTAAAGGAAATTGATGCTGTAATCAGCTGCAAGTGAAGAAAACATTATACCTTCTGACATCTTTACACATACCTGTAAGTAACAGATACAGGTAATATTGTATAGAAATGGATTACCCGCAATAAAAACGAGTTACATCACCACCTTTTGTATGTGAATGTTCGAAATTACGCATTATATAGTATTTATATGTATAACTAATGATTAAATTATTATAATTGTCCATGGGAATGCGACGCTCTGGCGCGCTAGTCTTAAAAAACTTCGTTAGTCGTACATTTTATTATACTTAGGCCCAGTTTCATCAAGCTCTGTTAGTTAGTTTAACACGCTGTTAACTCTTTTAACGGGACATCAATGTAAGGGAGTGTCCCACCATGACCTAATCGAGGATTAGTTTCCTTAACACGGCATTATATTTAACCCGTGGCATAGAGGCTCTTTAAATTTTTAACAAGCGATTAGAAAAAATGATTTGAAGTTTTCTTGCTGTCAAGATGGACTCTGCATACTATTTTATTTTTGTAAATGAAGATGTGTTGGATGATTTGTATAATTTGGATTATATAGTGCGACCGCGACGGCCCAAAATTTATAAAGACGTCGTCATTGTTTCGAAGAATTCATATGATGTTGATTTTAGTACAAGATTTCGTTTATCAAAACAATCGGTTTTGGAAGTATTGCAATTAATTGAAGATAAACTCGAATAACCGTCGGATCTGTAAGTAAAACTATCTCGTGAGGTAATATTTATATTTATGTGCATAAAAGGTTCCTTCCTACATACTGTATTATTTTCAATTAAACCATAATAATCCTGTGAGTCATGTCAAATCTAGTATTGAATACCAATATAGGTACTTAAAATGTAAACTTCACCACTACTCAGGTAAGGCTCAGGCCTCCTTATGATTATGAAATGTACTTATCTTAATTTTAAATTCTGTTTTAGGAATCTATCAGTTTCACCTACAGACCAACTGCTTATTGTAGTGCAGTGCAGTGATGGCTCAGTGGTGAAAAACATTGTGAGGAAACCGACATATCATAAGATAGCGTGGTGGATAATGACCTGATCCCTTACCGTGTTTAAGTTTAAGTTAGCATTACCAATCCCATGTCCCAGCAGTGATAAAGTATATGGGCTGACGATGATGATGATCCTAATTTAATTTAAATGTGACATTGTTATAGAAATATGTAATTTTTCATGTTACCTAAATAAATAAAACTTGTGTTTTTATAAAACATTTTTATTGTACCCTTAGATTGTACCTATCAACATCATTCAATAAATAGGTTATAACAACTAGATACTAGGTTATTACAAACAAGAATTTACTATTAATTTACTTTAAATGTATCTTGCTGCTTTGTCTTTATTTTTCTTGTTTTAATTGCTCTTCTAGTATGAGATCTCTCGCACTTTCCTTCGGACTCCGAATTTTTTTTCGTAATTTCAACCAGATCCAGTTTACCTTCGACCAAGTGAAATTGAACCGCGATTTTTCTTCAACATTATTGTATTTATTCAACTCAAAATAAAATTAAAATAACACAAGAAAAATCACAACAAAACAATCTCCAAATAACATCAAACATTTGTAACCATGGTAACGACCAAATCGTTTGACATATAAACCAGCAAACGTAAAAGTTTCTACATGATTATTAAATTGTATACTGTGTTAGAACATTTCAATTTAGTCGAATTACCAAACATGACAGTTATTATACAACTAGAACAAATATCCCCAACGCGCGAAACTATGGCATTATCAACTATGACATTTTGTTTCGGGCGGTTTAAAATACGAATGAATGATTCGTGAGTCGCTCAGTTAATGGTTGATTTGATAATCGGCTGTTAGATTTCCTTCTTGGGACCTGTAGAGTTGACAACGATGTTAAAATACATGTTTAATTTGAAGCTCGATTAATAAATGTCTGATTTAGAAAATATTGGTGAAATTGGGTCTTAGATCGCCATTGTAAATAAAGTGAATGGGTAGAAAACAATGAATTCGTTAAAATTGAGAATTATTTTAATTTGCACAATTACATATTTTATTTATAAAGTTCTACTAGTTTATAGGTAGTACTTAATTGGGAAACATCGATTCGAAATTTCAAGATTTAGCGTTAATCGGTATTTGATTTTATTATGATTTTTTATTTTTATTATAATTATATAGGATACATTAATGATTAACGACCTGACAAGTGTAATGCATTTAGTTCATTAATTAATATAGTACATTACTTATTCTTGTTATAATTCGTTTATAATATAATTAAATAATTATTAATATGTTTGTTATCTTCGATTTTTCTTTGTTAAATTACTGAGATCCAAAACATATTAAAAAAAAATCGGGGTGGAGGGCCTGTTTATACCCCATTGTTAAGTCTAAGGTAACAAACATAATTATTAGTCAGGTCTCATATTAGATAATTATCAATTATATTTTAAAAATAGCACGGCGAATATCTTGAAACGTTACCTCTGGCATTAGTCTAATCACACGTCTTGTAGGCAAAAAAGCTCCAAATTGTTTGGAGTTTCAGCATGTAGTATAAAGCAATTGTGCACCTATAGATGTTTTTTTTCATGTAAGCAAAAGGGCACTTTCATTGATTGAGGTAAATATCAATGTTCCTATGATTTATGACTAGAAAGTTCTGATTGACCGTGTACATTCTGAGTAGAATTAATATATGTATGTAGAAACGCAATACATATAAAATACGTGTAAAGATTTAACTTTTTAGTATTAAAATCTTGATGTTCGATTGGCTATAGGAAATTCGCCAAGCTATTTATTACATTAATCATTAACTATTTATAGCATTGATTTTTTTATTTATATCTTTAATTTACATTACTGTGTGTATAATTAAGATAATAGTTGGAAATGCTTCATATAATTGAAGAATATGTAAACAATAAATTGACTATTTTAAAATTGCGTTTTATTATTGCTTGTAATACAAGTATTAGTATAGTAAGTACTATTATTAATTAGTATAAATAGTGACGAAAAAACATGCATTCTAATTATTTTCCGAATTATTGTCTGTGTACCTGCCTAATCACTGTCGCTACTTTCGGAAAGCTCAGCTTGATCCTTAGGTAACATAGACTTCTTTTTGGTAAATTTCCGTTTTCGATCAATTTTAGTTTTTCTAAAAACTTCAATAGCTTTCAGTTTGTTTTCTAGCATACACTGTTTTACTTTTTCGCGCTGAGGGATGATTTCCTGGCACTTATCAGTCTTTGGAATAATAATATTAAAATCAGTCTTATTCTCGACAACCGTTGCCACTTTCACAACTTTGCTTATATTCTTTATTTCATCGTTTTTAACCAGCTTTCTTTTGCCCTTATTTTTGTTGGGTTGCTTGTTAGAATCTGGGGGTGGTAGCATTTCTTCATTTAGTGTATCTGAATTTGGATCTAGTTTTTGAATAGCAGCCTTTACTCTTTTGCTCACTTGTGCATCTATACAATCAAATTCTGTTTTGTGTTTAAAATAATCGTGAACAGTTTTTTGTGTCTTTCTCTCGAGTAATCTTTTTAAAACTGGGTTAATGATTTCATCTAGTTTATTTTGTGACCACCCAAATTTCTTTTTTGTGTAATCTCGTAATATAGTTATATCTATTTCGCCCCAGGTAAACTTCTCGTCGCTTTTCTCCACATTGGGTTCAAGATATGCTTGAACAACCTATAAATAAAATACTTTATAAACATGATTGACAGGTTGGCTTATTTGGTAGCAACCCTGCATTCTAAGCCAGAGGTCGTGGATTCGGTTCCCACCCATGGCAATAATTGTGTGATGAAGATCGATGTTTGCTCTGTTTCTGGGTGTTATTTTTTATTGAAAATTATAAATGTATGTTTATCAGCCGTTTGGTTTCCATAGCACAAGAATTTTGCTTGTGTTATGGAATGTTTAGTATGGGATCCAGATTGTGCCATGTGTTAAACATGTCCTGAAATATTTATTTATTATATTTATGTTCTTTTTCAAACATTTGATTAAATAAAATGAATTACTTACCCTCACACTAGGAAAGTCATCATTGAGAGTAACATTCTTTAATTTATTCTTAAGGTTTATATTATCAGTGCGTCTTCCAGCTCTCACCCATTGCTTGAATTCTTGGAGCCCAGTCACTAATTCTTGGTAACGAGCTTCCTTTATAGTTTCGTTTATAACTTTTTTCTTGTTAAATGGAAATGACGCAAGAATTTCGATAGCTGTAACAGGCCCTACACCTGTCACTCCTGTGGTATAATCACTGCCGACTAAAAGCGCAAATAGTATCAGCTGTTCCCTAGTAAGATCTGAAAATATAGTTTCACTAATATAGACTCAGTTTAAACATTTCGCAAGTAAAAAAACAACAAATATAAGACTTACTAAAAGACTTCTCTATTTTTTCACTTAAAAATTGAAGAACATGTTTCTTTTGATTAAAGAAGTTTTTGTATACTGTTTTTCCTCCGAATAACCATATGTCACTATCATCAGTTATGGTACCGTCAGTAAGTTTTGCTGCCTCTAGAAATGCACACTGTGCTTCTGCCTCCATGGGCGCAACAACATAAGGTATACCAAAAATCTGAAGTAGTTCCTGCGCTTCTTGCGTCATTTGTTCCGATATATTCCTTCCGATTCGATCGAGTCGTCCTTTTTCTTGCAATAACATTTCTTCTTCTTTATCTACTTCTGTCTCCATAGTTTGCAATTGTTCTTTCGATATAGGCTCTCTTATTGGTTTTTCTTTTGAAGTTTTTGGTTTTCCTTTTGAGGGTTCAACATTCAGTTTAGGTTCTATTGGAAGGTTTTCAGATTTTGATGAGGAACTAGTAGTTGCATTAATTTTAATATTATCTTCAGTTAATTCCTTATGTTCTTTATTTTCAATACATTCCTGTACTGCACTATCCTGAACTTGTATATTATTATGCACAATCTCACCAAGATCTTGTACAAAATCCTTTTTATCATCAAGGGTTTCCTTATTTTTGTTAATGTTATCCTTTGTATCCTCTGTTAGCAATTCCTTATGTGGTATTTTTGCTATTTCCTTTTTGTTCACTTTTTCACCCATAGATTGGGTTTTTACAATGTCTTCTATATTATTTAATTGACCTTTATCATTTTCAAAAACATCAGCAAATATATCATCCTCTATTTGTTCATTCATGTTTAATGTGAGCTGAACAACAGGTTTGGGAGGCTTAGTTTCAGTTTCAGAAACCTCTTCAAATTCATCATCACTTGACGAGGACAGTTTGGAATCAACATTTATGCTGTCATTTATACTTGGAAATTCTTCTGTTGTTGTATCTAAATTAATTATTTCATCATTAGTTGTTTCAACACAAACAACTGATGTATTAATTTCATTATTGGAAATATTTTTATCAGCTTCACATTTAGATTTTTTCGTGTTTATAATAATTAGAGAATCATTGTTTGCCACATTAGATTGGTTTGAAATATTATTGCCAAAATCTTCCTCATTTGTTAAATCTACTTTGTGTTCAATTATTGAGTTTTCTTGATTCAATTCGTGTATAATGTCGTCCACTTTTTTCTCACTTGTTTTATCCTTCTTTTTATTCTTTGTTGATACAATTTCATCAATTGCCTTATGTGTAAAATCGCTGTATTGCATAATATAAGCTTTAGCAGTTGAGACAGCTGGTGGCGCGAATTCATCATCTGATACATTAGAATGTTCTGAGTCCGTTAAAAATGATGTCCATGATTCATCAGCCTTAGAAGTGGAGGCACTTGTCGAAGTGCCAGGTTCATCCACACATTCTAAAGACATTTTAATGGCTTTTTGCAAGTCATCTTCCAACTCATCATTTTTTTCATTTTCTATGGTACTATTCTCATTGGGTGTTGTATCAGTATTTTGCAAATCCTTAAGTGCTTCTTGCTCTTTTAATTTCTTTGCTTCAGCTAAAGTTTGTTTGACATTATTTATTAGCAAAAATCGTGTTGTTTTATCGGATGCAATACGACGGGTCGGCAGTTCCTCAATTTTAGTATCAATACCTTCTTCATTAAGTAGTGCTTCTAAATCATTGAAAGACATTCCAACATCACCCATTTCTTTTTCAGTTTCTTCAATACACTCTTGAACCTTTCTTCTCTTTAATAACCTTTGCATCTAAAAGGGACATAGAGAAAATACTATTATAAAGGGGAAAGTTTGTATGTATGGATGTTTGTTACTATTTCACGCAAATACTACTGAACCAATTACAATTAAATTAAGCACACATATAGAGGGTAACTTGGATTAACACATAGGATAGGTTTTATCCCGGAAATCCCACGGGAACGGGTTTTTCTTTGAAATATAATAGTTCTATAATGTTCACTGTGTCTCATATAAAAGCTAAAACCATATAAAAGAACTCACTTGAAAATCTGAAAAATTATCGCTTTTCTTTGGTAATGTGTGTAATTTACCCCAGGAATTCATCTTTCTAGTTTCCTTCAATTCTATCAAAAGATCATATTTCTCTTTTACTGGCATATTTTTAAAGTTCTCTGATTCAAGGTCAACTGTGTGTAAATCAACCGTAGATGCACTTGAACTTTCATCTTCATCGGATCTGTTAATAATTATTATCATTGAGTTGAAATTATAAATGCAGGCAAAGCATATAAATTGTGCAAAGTTCTAAATCTACAATATAAGTCGATTAACAAAACACATACTCGGTATCAGTTTCCTCATCTCTTTGAGGCATTGCTGGCAATTTGAATAAATCATCATCATTTTGTGGTGCATTACTTTTCTTTGGTGATATTTGTTTGCCCAATAATGCTCCTATTGCAGTTTTTTTACCTATCAGGAGGGCTAGTTCTCGTTTTAAACGTTCTGATTCCGAGTTGTACTTTGACTTGTTAACTTGTCTTTTGGCCTAAAATTATTTTGTAATAATTATTTTGAAATGTAACAAGCTAAACTAAATAACCCTTAAATAGAACTTACAATTGTTTGTCGTTTTAAATTTGGGATCCCACCATCAAAAACAAATATAGGTTTTATTCTAAAATATAATAATTTACATAAACGCTGAAACAATCCCATAAGATGTGCATTTGGAAGTGGAGCTCCCTTTGCATCTTGATATCCTTTCACCATCTGATGTAACCATATTGAAATATCTGTTGATTAGTAAAAGAAAAAAAAATCATGAAATGTATCAAACTAAATATTGAGTCTGATGACTAATGTTTTGGATATTTTGCATACCGACGGCTAAAACTTTATTTTCTAGTGTTTCAACCGGTACAGGTTTGCCTGTAGGTTCTATAAGTCGCCACAGCCCAGTAACTCCCATTGCGTGTGATTATTGAAAAAGATTTTTTGTTTTAAACTAATGTATATTAGTGTACATAACAAAGGTCGTTTCCCACGAGATCTCCGGTCAATCGTCGATCTCTTCCTCACACACCGCAACCTTTTCGCTTCGTGAACTCAATGTATTTATAACGCACACAACAACAATACGAAATGATGTTGCTTGCTACTGGAGCATTCGTAAGTGTTCGGTTCACTACATACAATATCAAATGTTTTACTATGCCGCGACGCCCACTCTTTCCCACACTTTATTTTCTCACGCCCCATGCGTAACCCCACATCCTATGACCGCCTGTCTGTCAGTCGGCACGCCAAAGCCGACGAATCTCGTATCATTCAACTTTACTCGCGCGCGTGCAATTGACAACACGTTTGCTGTTTGCAGCACATCCCTCCGTGTCTATGCTATCGCTTGACAGTTCGCGTTACCAGCGTTGTCGTATAATTATACTTGAATAAACAGAACGTTTTGCAAACATTTTCTAAATTTTGTTGTTATCATCTAACGAGTTTACATTTTAATAATATTCACAGATGTTAAGAAAATTAATTACAACAACTAGTTCTATACAAAGTTATTCTGAAAATGTTTCATAGGAACAGGTGTTTTTGAAAGAAGTGTGTGTTATAGTTCCCATCGTAATTATTTATTTATAGTGTTGTGAATAGCAAAAAGTGTATCGATCGTGTGATCATTAAGACTCCCCCAACATAATAGAAAGTGGTATCGTTGTTGTAGAATTTAACAAAGGTTGAAAAATTGCATTTGAAGAGACGCTACCGGTCTGTCAGGATTATGTTTACGTTATGAGCTTTAGCTTCAGATCAGTGTTTTCGCGGAGATAGTAGGACGTAGCCTATGCTTTGCGGTCGTCTTTTTGGGTCCAGAACGTAATGAAGTGTAAATTGAGGTGAGAGTGAGCCGTGGCTAGTATGCCACACCAGTACGGCGCGGGCGCGGGTGGCATGGGCGGGGGCCCACCGTCGCCGCCACCGCAGCACGGCGCGCTGTACCCGCGCTATGCCGCCGCCGCAGGCCCCGGCGCCGGCGCCTACCGCCCCGAGGAGAGACGTCTCACGAGGGAGGCCATGGAGCGGTACCTCAGGGATCGCTCCGACATGGTGGTGGTCATCTTACACGCTAAGGTAGCACAAAAATCCTATGGCAACGAGAAGAGGTTTTTCTGCCCGCCCCCATGTATCTATCTTTTTGGAGATGGTTGGAGACTGAGACGTGAAAGAATGCTGCGTGAGGGTGAGACCGAACAAGCCTCACAATTGTGTGCATTCATTGGTATAGGCAATTCGGACCAGGATATGCAACAACTAGATCTTAATAATGGCAAACAATATTGTGCTGCCAAAACATTGTACATATCAGACTCAGATAAGAGAAAACATTTTATGTTATCAGTTAAGATGTTTTACGGCAACGGCCATGACATTGGTATTTTTAATAGTAAGAGAATAAAAGTAATATCTAAGCCTTCTAAGAAGAAACAGTCATTAAAGAATGCTGATTTATGTATAGCAAGTGGAACGAAAGTTGCATTATTTAATAGATTAAGATCACAGACTGTTTCTACGAGGTATCTTCATGTGGAGAATGGTAATTTCCATGCTTCATCAACTCAGTGGGGTGCTTTTACTATTCACCTCTTGGATGACAATGAGAGTGAGTCTGAGGAATTTGCAGTGAGAGATGGCTATGTCCATTACGGATCTACAGTGAAACTTGTTTGCTCAGTGACTGGCATGGCATTACCACGGCTTATTATAAGAAAGGTAAATCAGGTCATTCTACCTCTAATTAAGACTATTCATCTTTCTTTTAAACTATTACAGAAATCTGTTATTACTAAGCTATTTCTTAAATAATTAATTGATTGGGATTACAATATTTGTAATTAATTTTTCTTCTACAAATTATGTTAGTAGCAATAATGGCAATATTGTTAATATTCCATTTATCATAAATGTTAAATTATAAATGTATTAATAAACATTCTCTTCTCTCAATTCTTTCTATACTCACATTCTTATTTAAAAAAAACTTTTATCTATTTCTAAAACAATCATTTTCTAGGTGGATAAACAAATGGCACTATTAGAAGCTGACGACCCTGTCTCGCAGCTGCACAAATGCGCATTTTACATGAAGGACACAGAACGGATGTACCTCTGTCTATCGCAGGAGAGGATCATTCAGTTCCAAGCCACTCCTTGCCCGAAGGAACCTAATAAAGAAATGATCAATGACGGAGCTTGTTGGACTATTATATCAACGGATAAGGCTGAATATCAGTTCTATGAAGGAATGGGGCCAGTGAGGTCAGTGTCTAATTTATACCTATTAATATAGAATCAAATTGTACCAATAATGTGGTCATATATATACGCTTATATGGATAAGTTTGCTGATCTAAGTTAAACTTCCTACCTTGTTCATATCTATAACATATCAATATTGTGTGTAAGGGTACTCATAAAAGTGGATAAGTTTGCTAAACTATGTTAAACTTCCTAGTTTGTACATTTCTAAGAAAGAAAAATTATCAACTTCATAGCCTTGCTAGCTTATTAACTCAAATATAATCTTACTAGAGGTCCGCCCCGGCTTCGCCCGAGGTACATATTTCGCAATAAAAGGTAGCCTATGTCCTTTCTCGGGTATCAAAATATCTCCATACCAAATTTCATGCAAATTGGTTCAGTAGTTTAGGCGTGATTGAGTAACAGACAGACAGACAGAGTTACTTTCGCATTTATAATATTAGTATAGATTAGAACCATCTGCTTTGCATGATCACTCAGACATCTTAACAACAAGCTTTTATTGTATACTATGGGTATGCACAATAATAGATGAAAAATTAAGTAAGTACATATTGACTAAAAATTAAATTGTAATGGAAATTGGAAAATATTACAGATATTGTTATTTTATGTTTTTGGTATAATTTTTTTGTTAATATGATAAGTTCAGATTGCTCAAAGCAAAATCGCTTAGGTAACTAACTATATTCCTCTTAAAATTTCCCTTAAATATTAAATTTATTGAAAGAAATTACATTTTTAAAAACATTCAAATGTACAAAAGGATAGTTAGGCTATTTATGTACCTGTAAGCTAAAACGACTAATAAAGAAATTTGCAAGTAGATCCAGGTACATAGATCTAAAATGATAACTCCATAACAAAGGTATTTTCACGTCAATATGAGTCCATACAGCATCATTACTAACCCTGCGCGTCGCGTCGGTAAATAGTCGTAATGATACCTAGCAGTCAGGGGGAGGGGAGATCGCTACTCAATTGCGATGACTTGCTATCAAAAGTTAAACATTTCTTACTCGCACGTCAATATATCGCCCCTAAATTTGAACTCATTCAATGTGGTTCATATTTGGCTATTGTCCGCTATGAAACTCGTAGTCATTGACACCGTAGTTTAGTTGAATTGCTATATTATAAATTACTAGCAAACCCGGCGAACTCCGTTTCGCCACCAGATGGCTTCGTTTTATGTAACATTTCATTTTTTCCCGCTTTCTTTTTCTGTTGAAATTTTTCCCGAATTTTCTTTCCTATACGTAAACCTCACGGAGCCCGATACCAGCTTTCCAACGAATGCAAAACCGTGAAAATCGGTTCGTGCGTTCTGGAGTTATAGCGTCAGGAAAGAAAACCCGACTTATTTTTATAAAGTAGATTATTAAGATAATACCTATCAGATAATAAAACGGCAAAGAACATAACTAATTCGAACAAAAAAAAAATTATTAATTCCACTGCTTTAATAGCTAAAAAAATAAAAATATGAATAGGTGTAGGTGTAGGTATACTAAATTCATCTTTGCAATAAAACACCTATAGACCGCGGTTTCATCCGAGGACAAAGCCACGGAAAAAATATTTCTTGAATTATTTTGCCCTTTTATTAAATCACAAAAAATACCCCTTCGAAGTTGCGCGTGCGCTACTTTTTGGTCCTATGAAGTTTGAGGAATTACAATAAACACGTATACAAAATACTATAAAATATCATACTAGTAAACTAAACGGAAATTCTCATAAGAAAGGGCTAAATACTATATGACCAGTAACCACTTAATGACATGCTATTTGAGCCTCGAGAAGTTGTGTCAATCATTACGCCATCATAGTAAATTGGAGGTTTAAAGGTTCTCAATAACAGTTAGATCGTTAGCCGACACAAAGATAATGTTTCTGTCCTAAGTAGTAATGAGTACTGGATAAAACACAAATTATGTGTGTATTGTTAAAAATAATAATCCTAGGTATTTGTAGATTGATAGATAAAATTAATATAAGTACGAAGATAAGAAGGAAATAATTACTAAAATAGAAATTCAGAATATGAGAGACCTTGTTGAGTGCTTAAGCATAGGTGCTAGCTCTACAAAATATTACATTATAACTCTGGCACACTAGTGAGCTTCGTTATTTTTAATACTTATTTGTAAACAAATCAATAATAATTGTACTATGTGGTTTATTACCAACCTAAAAAGAATTTGCAACTTTCCGTCACATGACATTGATTAGCTACTTCGTGGCTTCTCCATTTCTTCCATGTGAATAGTTTCTTTTTATTGAATTTAGTTAAATAAATAAGTTATTTTAAATGCCTATTAATAAATACCTACTAATAATAAATAAGTTATTTTATAATCGCCTAAAGCTTACTAAGTTTGAAACTTTTCGTATTTATAAAATATCAGTACCTATTAGTTTAGATTAATCCATAATAGACGTCGCACATCACTTAAATCATGTCTCCCAAAAATTAAAAATAGCACATCATTCATGTAGTAAATCATTCCTGTCATAGGTCACCAGTAACGCCCGTGCCTCTAGTCCACTCTTTGAATCTGAACGGTGGTGGCGACGTGGCTATGTTAGAGCTTGCTGGGGACAACTTTACGCCATCTCTGCAAGTCTGGTTCGGGGACGTGGAAGCGGAGACCATGTACAGGTGCGCGGAGTCGATGCTCTGCGTGGTGCCGGATATATCGCAGTTTAGGGGACAGTGGCTGTGGGTCCGGCAGCCTACTCAGGTGAGTGACCAAAACTATATTTTTCTTTTATTAGCATTATAACTGGACCTATAATGGAAGTTTTTGGTAGTTACTGAATAGGGTGTGCAATTGCATGAATAAAACTCGATTATATGTGCAGGGACTTGAAATACAATATGTTTTCCATAGTGAGCCACTACAGTATTATTGTTTTCAATTAGAAATATCAATCTAGACGTTCTAGAGCTTTTACGTTAGATGCTCAAAATAATGCAAGGGTACAATGCAATGGAAAAAGAAAGATCAAGTCATGTAGAGAAATTACGAATTTTATTTTTCACGGGACTAGCCCAAGTTTTCTGGATTCATATTTTGGATGTTAGCTTTAAGAATTTGATAGCTTATTACATAGTCTAGATCAAACATGTCAACATGTCAGTATGAGAAATGTCCTCTCTCCAGGTGCCCGTATCCCTAGTGCGGAACGACGGTATTATATACGCAACGGGTCTAACATTCACGTACACCCCCGAGCCTGGCCCTCGGCCCATTTGCCCGCCGGTCGATGACGTCATGCGACCAGAACAATGGCATCACGATGCTCACAACAGCCACAGATTACCAGACAACAGCCTCCAATAGCCAACACACTGCAGGTTGGATAGTGACAACCTGCAGTGATCGCCTCTGTGACCTCCAAAGAATACGTACGTTCTAACGGACCGGTGAGTGATCTGCGCGCATTGACGGCGACAACTAGATTCACAATCGCCAATTGAAAAGTCGAAAATGTCCGAGCAGAGTTGGAAAATTCATTCAAATTAACACCTTATTTCTGAGTAGTAAGGTTCAAAGTCTGTGGTACACGTTCATTACAAAACTATGCCTAATAGACGAATAGGCAGATCTTTGCATCGGACAATTTTTGAATGTGATTGTGAGTTTAGTTGTTTATTCTTCGTCAATATCTACGTTAGGATATCCGATTTTTTAAGGATTTTTAAGGGTTCTGTTGAATGTATGTTTATTAATGATGCTCAATTTGTTTTATCATTTGTTGCGCATTGTTGATATTTTCGGATACGATTTCAATAACACTGATTATATTTATAAATAGCTGCTTGCCTCGAAAATATCACTTGTAAATCTCCTATTAGCTGTGACAATATTATTAGCGGCTCCTACGTCCGTGTAAGCGGCTCGATACATGTGAACATCTTGACATTCACGTGGTATCACAACTATTAATCTAAAATATTTGCTTTTAATTCGTTTATCTTTAATATCAAGAGATCGTTTAGATTTCGATTTGCATTTAAAGTAATAATTGTTTTCGGTCAACGCTTGCGTAGTCTCAACATTTTTTATTTATTTACATACACCATGGGAATGGTTTTAAACAATTGAATTGTGATATTTATATGTACACCACTATTAATTAAACGAATTTAATTTTAATATTATCTAGTGGTGTATTCGCAATAAACCGAGATAAGTGAACTGTTACAAATTTATATCGCCTTGTGTTTTTATCAGCCTGGGAAAATGCTTTAGTTTTGTTGTTCGTGTCCGTTTATATGTGGCTCAAAGAACAGATTTGGAACATTATTTGTACGTGTAATGTATTTTTGTTTTTCTAAATAGAGACACAATGCATATTTGGTCTTTACTTTTCCTCATATTTTAACTGATTTTATTCATGAAACAATACTTTTAAAAGATTTAAGAATCTTATCAATTTCAATTTTTGTAAATAAATAATAGTAGTATTAAATAATAAAGGTGAATGAATACTATACGTTAGAAATAATTATTTTAATACTGATGTCCACAAAAAATTTAAGCTTTATAAATTGTAATGTAAACGATGTAGTTGTGAACCTAATAACTAGGTTTGAGATTATAACACCAAAACGCTTCTAAAATAAGTTTCTTATAGTATCGAACCAATGTATTATATTAAGTAAGATTTAATTACATTTGTCAATTTCATTTAGAACTTTATATACGTATTTCGTACCAAGAACACTTTTGTAATCATTATTGTTTTAATCGATCAGGGTATCAATAGGATCAAACGCTATTATTATGTAATTGTTACCGCCTTGGTATACAAAAGTCAATTTTATTACAGTACCATTTATATGTTCAACAACTGAAAAAAGACCATACATTCCTATTTGTCAAATTTTCAGATACGCACACGGATTATTCAAATTTATTGTAATATAAAGTTAAGAACCAAAGTAGCATAAAATTATCTATTTGAATGTGATAATTTTCTTATCAATGACATTTAAAAACTACGAGTACTTTTAGAGCGAGTCCCAAACAAGTTTCTTGTAAGATTTTTAAAGTCAATAATTTTTACTGTTATGTATTAGTCTATGGGGCAATTGACACAAGATTAAACGAGTTATATTTATGTGAACGCAAATGTTGAGCTTCGCTCTACATAATTTGGTTTCACTTTTGAATGGTCAACGCTCATTGCATTACATTTTTATAGATTAGATTTCCCAAACATCAATATTTTGAACGGTATTTTAAAAAAACTATGTATATTATTTCCAAACTGATCTTTGTCTCTTTTCGTGATTACTATGAGAAGTCTGTATTATCTTTGGTTCTTGTACAGACGAACACATCTGTTAGGCGCGTAGTATCCATTGTATGTATGTATATTTCCGAGATACTAATGAACAATGTAGTTAATTAAGCTAGATGTAGTGCATAGTACATTATCTAGACGGATATATTTATTGTACTGATAAAATTTTTACAAAATTTGCTAATAATGATATTTATAATATAAGAGCGTGATTTTGAACATTCCAAGTGGAAAGTTTTATAAGAAGTACAAAATATATAAATATTTTTGTAGGAAAAGACGTTTAAATAATGTGATTACCTTTTATTTGTGACTAAAGTATGGAGAAATTGGTCTTAATTGGCGCACATGAATCCGTCGATGTATTGGTTTATCGATCTTTCTTTACCTTTTGGTATTTGAGTCATGATTCAGAAATATTACTGTCATTTTGAAACATGAATATTTTAATAAATCTGAATTTAAACAATTACGTTTTTTATTACATGCAAATCCCCACCATCATCATTTACATTTTATTATTTGCGTGTTATCATTAAATTTAATATACATTAAAAAAACACGTATCCACATATATTTTTAACAAAACTAACGTGATTAGAATATTCCCACGGTAAGTATTATCTTAAATATGATATTAATTTAATGTAAGTACGGTCAAGTGTAATTAGTCGATTATGAATCAGAGTTAATCAAGGAATCAGTGCTGTGGGAACGTCTTGGAAACGTCTTCACATGATAAAAACGTCTTCCCCACATAGCGTTCTGCACTGCTGGCTCTGACCTCTGATAATTATCACAAGTTTATAGCGACTCGCTATTGTCTGAGATTTTGAATTATAAACAGATTTACATTTTATGATGTTCCTCGAACGGCGCTAATGGTGAGAAGATGCAGTTATTAATTGATATTTAAAAAGGAAAAGCAACGTTGTGGTGATCATTGTTCAAGTAGAGAAATGCAACGGTTTGATAATTCGAACTATTAATGATCAAATTGTTCATAAATTTATGTTTAATGTAGTATAATTGAATGGTAATTGATTGGTTTGATTTATTACAATGCAGACTGATTACCATAAAAATTCATCAAAAATTGATGACATAGGTAGTTGAAATAGTTTGGTGCAATTCTTATTAGAAATTTAGATATCTGTAGATACGTTTTCAATATAACTTGATGCAATTGCTTTTCCATGCAATTTACAAAAAATAAATAAAAATTGTATCTGAAGTAACAATCAATACCTACACTCAATTTGAAAAATCTACACACAAAATATGTATCCCAAAGGGCTTCCTGATCTCATTATATTAACAATTTAAGTAGGTAATCTAAAATGTGAATGAAAATTTGATGCTGTTACGAGGTGAGTAGTGAGTACATGGTTCAATATATTTTTATAGTAATTGCAATTTCACTATTGGTTTGTTCGTTTTCCTTCTACCTATAATATATATTATTATCGTTTAATATCAAATCCTATAGAAGGTTTCTAACCAATTCCAAGTCTAACCAAGTCGAAAGTTGTTATTTTAAGTTTAAAAACTATTTTTAAATTGCTATGGTAAGCTTTAGTAAAAAAATAATATGCAGAGTTTATCAGGAGACCTTGTTTTTTTCGCAAAACCAGTAGATATTGGAACCTTTATCTTCATCTGAAGTCTAAAAACGTTATTATTAACATTATATATGTCGGAGAATTTAAATAACTCTCCATAATTAATTATAATTAGGTAGATATGTGAAATAATATTAAATAATGACTCAGTGCGCACACCTTGCGCGGTCGATGGTAGTACCGAGACTATATCATCGAGCTACTGACTCAAGGAATATAAACCATAGCATGGCCCGTAAGCCCATACATTTCATATCAATTCAATATCGACATTATGTTGTACACAATAGAGTACATTATAATAGGAAGGTATAGCCACATAACAACTACTCTGTTATGATTCTCTCACATATATAGTTATTTAAGTGAAGTCCAATGTCCCCTAGTCCCCACTCTCCACTAGGCAGCTGATGCATTATACATCTGTTTCACTGATCGATTTTCTTTAGGGGCAAATAGGTGATCAACCTTCTGTGTCCTACTAGACCGAGACATTTTTTTTCTTCGTCTCCACCGGGAATCGAACCCAGGACCCCTCGCTTGCTACGCTGACGTGTCAACCACTGTACCAAGGAGGCGGTCTATATTATAGTTATTTACTCATAACAAAATAAATTTCGAATAGCAGCATCATCATCTATATAGCAGCTCATCCTATCAACTTCCGAAATTTTAAAATTTAGGTTTGGAAACAGCGGTTATAATATTATGTAGCTACCTTCATTTACCTACCATGAAAGTAACACGGGCATATCTTTACCAAATATTGAATTTCATTTGGTGGTAGGTGCAGTGGTTCATCATCCGGACCAATGCGTCAAAGTTTGCGGGTTCGAAGCCTGCTATAAATGTATTGTAGAGGTTTTACTTTGTTTTGGACGATATTTTGTGTAAGAGTCAGGAAGGAGGTCAAGAAGACGATTTATGTTAAGCCATAGTTGTTAATTAAGTAAAAAATATAGTTACTGGACTTCTTGTATCCTTTTGGCTAAGGCGTTGAAGTCGATATTTCGATCTTAAAATTTTTCACGAGAAACCGCTGTAGGTACCTACTTATGTATGTAAACGGTATATAAAGCACTCCCATTACTACCAAGTGTCATCAAAATCTGTTTAGTAGTTTTGGCATGAAATAGTATTAGACATATGTATATATGTATATTCTTATATATCTATTCATCCTCACAAAAATTTTAATATTAATTATAAATTTATAATAATACACATATAGGTTAGATGTAACTACTTAGTTATAGGTATAGGATAAGATTGATACTATCATTCATGAAACACGCAAAAGCTGTAGGTAGGTATATCAGAAGAGCTGCAGTTACCGCGAGGTTAAAGCGAGGGAGCGCTCTAGGCGCCATTAGACAGGTCAGCTGTAGTAGATAAGGATTGCTCACTCGTTGCAATTTTATTTTTCTCCGCATCCCTAATTAAAAAAAGCAAAGGATTGAACACCACATAAAAAGATTGCTATCGAAAATTTAAATGGCTTATTGAGATTTATTAGGTAAAAATTAACGTCTATTACGCCTACAGCAGGTTTTTTTTCCTCTTAAAAACATCGCTAAGAATTATCTCTAAATAAGAATTTCCATAAAAAAAAATCTAATGCCTTAAACTTACCACAACCTGTTTCTTCTGGGGAATGGGGATTAACAGTTAATAATCCACATAAATCGACCTGCGCAACATTATAGCTAATAAGATCGCTGTAGATTCAGTAGTTGTAATAACCCATAATATAATATACAATAACCCTGCGACATATGTATCTAAATGATCATGTGGGAAACCAGGCATCATGCAATCAATGACGACTCTTGACGACACAGACGCCGCGATGACAACACAATCGCAGCTAAACATGCGATCTCTGTCTGGTAATATGAAATTAATTATTATGAATGAAAATGGGCTTTCCACATCCTGGTTCATTCATTGATAAGTAATTGATTGTTAAGAAATTCCTCAAAAAAACTCACAATGCTATTGTTTTACGTAAAATTTTCTAATTTATCCTGATATTAAGCTTTTAAAGA